>NW_018405580.1:63547-80690 GCF_002113885.1 Mizuhopecten yessoensis
CCCCCCCCCGGAAATTTGGTTCCGCCACTGAATCAGTAGATCGTTCGTTACAATGACATACCCGACATACCGACACCCCAGCCCCATCACCCGTACATGCCTAAGGATTGTATCATCTGTCTGTGATATCAACATCCCTACTCACCTGTATAGTCAGTGACAGTTCGTAAACAGCAAAACCGAGCACAGGTGTAGTCCTCTACATATATACGTAAACCATGGCACACCTTTGGGTCCCGACACGGTCGGTTGCACACCATCGGGTTTTCCCTACACAGTGTGACACATTTTAAATTACGTCGAAATATTCCACTATCAAACCTGTTACACATAGGATTGTGAAATAAACAAGATCCGTGAGGTTAATTTCCATTATCACCTGGAAATCAATAGTCGTTTTAATATTTCAACGTCACATATATAATCAGCAACGGATACATACGGTCTACATACTATGATCTTACAAGTATAGCTATAGTCAGAATTAGATAAAGCATACGTGACAGATATTGTTTTCTAGCATTGTCTTTGATTGACGTAAGGCAGCGGTCATAGTGTGTATCAACGCCGGGTACCGGTAGACTAGCTGGAGAGAGGCGAGGGGAGGAATTCGTAAAAATGTAATTAGAGTGTCTGTGTGATCACTGTCGTGTATGTTTACACACATAGACTGAAGATAACATACTTTTTACATGGAAGACCAGAAAGGTACTAGATTATTCCAGATATAAAAAAAAAAACTGTTAATCAATTAATTTGCATTCCCAATTTTTTTTATTCCAAATTGATTGTCTGTAAATTTGTGCATGTTACCTTTGTCAAAACCATGTGTTATGTTCGATGACATAAACCATGTGTTATGTTCGATGACATAAACCATGTGTTATGTTCGATGACATAAACCATGTGTTATGTTCGATGACATTCATTGGACATTTAGACGCAAGGACAAACTCTGTAGTTGTATAGATATATATACATACGCAAAAAACATCCAAAGTCCTTGTGATGTTTAAATATAAAAGAATTGACAGAAGAGTTCCTTAGTACTTCTCTAGTATTTCACCTCTTTAGAGGTTGCTTATTTAAGTTGCCAAGACAACAAAACAACATAAATATATGTTAAAGTTGTGTTCTTGTCCTGTCGACAAAAACAAATATTTCCCCTGGTGAGCCTATATAGAGGTGATTGTAATAGGGAGGTACTTGCCCTGAAAATTGGACAAATTCCTTTGTCTGCACTGTCGTTATTACTTCTTTGACCATGTATCTATTTAAGTAATACGCATCCAACCAACATTTATTAGTTCAGTGTTCTGAAAAGGTTAAATATTCGTGTTTCTTTTATCCAACAAGTTTCCATTCCATTGTGTTAGTGTTATAAACAACAAGATAGCAATATAAACTATGCAGTTTGTCTCATTGATGCAGTTATAGGGCTGTCATTTATATTATAAATGGTTGTTTCTCTGACAAAGGTAACGTATTTACAGCCAGAGACATATAAATACAGAGATTGGCAACTCTCGCTGATCTCGCAAAATCACGCATGATCTACGAGTGTTTGTTTTGACAGCTTATCGACCTGGTGACGATAGTCTGGTCAGTGAGTTACCTGTGTGAGAGTTCGATCGTGTATTCGTTAGTTCGTGTCAACATGTCACTTATCCTAGATATATGGATCATATAAAGAAGCTGGTTAGAAATATAATGTTATATCTGAATACGTTTTTGAAATAAAAAGATGAACGAGAAAGGAGTGCCGGTGTCATGAAAGGAATTAACTCTCGCACATCACAGCCGCCATTTTCACATGGTTATTTTAAAGTGTATTTTCAGAGCTCAATTATCAAACTTTGCAGGTATTGTAACAACCTCATTTTAATTTCCTGGTTAGAAATATTATACGTCTCTGTTACAGCCAATGAATGATTGTTTCCGAAATCTTCCGTTGGCGTGTTTACTTGTAGTTATGATGACCTGTACAACAAGATGTTATCTTTAACTTCTCTTCTGTGAATTGCTGCACACCTCCCTCTCCAGTCAGATACACTGCCTCGGTACATGTTGTCTACCTCAGTGTGCGGGCATACTGTTGTACTATTTAGTGTTTTAGTGGTCACAGTAATCATCCAAATTATTATGACGCATGGGAATAATTATAATTATAAGATGAGTTTGTTTAATAAGGTGCATTCACGTCTCTGTATATATATATCGTACTAAGGCCTATGAGACTTGGCATAGTTAACACTTGTACTGTTCATGTCTGTTCAGGTGTAGATAATAAAGCAGATTATATATCACACTGTGGGGATAGCAGGGTTTCGTCTGCTTACGGTTGAGTGATTTAGGTTTGAAGCATACTAAATATAATCCTAAGTAACGGTAGATTGTGGTTTGTTTATTATATATAGACCCCTATACATAATAGTGACCGCGATCTTACAACGATCTTAGTATAGGCGTTGTACCACCATCACATACTTATTCATGTAACGAATTGCCCATCTTTTATTTTATTTACAAGGCTATATCATGGACACCAATGGATTTTTATATCATGAATCAATGATGAATAGATACTATGTATATAATATCTTCGATGGCAAACTGTCACACAGGTAAACTTTAACATTACTGTGATAGCGTTCCAGTCCCTGCTTTCTAGAAAATCTCTCCTTCAAAAGGTGATGTCACCTGATCATCAGAGACGTATACATTACATATACGTACGACATATCTAGAACAGGATACAAACACGTATTTCATGTTCAATATTACGTGTTATCTCTTAACAACATCAATAGCTTTCAAATTAAAAATTTCATCAAAAGTCAGAGGTAGTACATGTACCTTGATAACTTTAGATTTAAACAACGATATACATAATAAATTGGTATTGGGAAGGAATCTATTGTTAAACTTGATCGCGATATTTTTTTCCGTCAGCGTTTTGTTAATTTCCCAGGCAGTCATATGACCAGCACGAAAACAGGCGGTTTTTGGACATTTACACATTGTCGTGATAATTACGAGTCCAAGTTCATTTTTTGTCATTTGATTTAACTCGCATGTGGTGTACATCAGTTCTACCGAACGAATATATAATCAAACAATTTTTATTTTCATTTTACGCCATTTAACTACTTTGTCATTTTCCTTAAACTTAAAACAACTTCATTTTTCGTAATTAATGTCGTTCGATGATAGGTATACTATCTATAGTTCTAAAAGCTATGACACTCTGGGAACCCTTGTCACACAACAACATCGAAAGCATACATCCCTGGAATGAGATGCGGACTAACCTGCATCTGACAGCTAAGATAATACACAAAAACTAAATAAAATTTCACCCATGCTCACTAAACTTGATATACTTGTGGCTTTCGCGCCTGTCTTTAACCATCCTCGATATCTAGGGATTACGCTCACTTTCGCTCTCTGCACCCCTAGAATATGTCATAGCAAAATTGAAGGCTTGGTGTGCGCCACCTTGTTGATGAGACAAGAAGACGAGTTTGATCCTTTGATGTACATCAAATGAATCTCGCGGTCACGTAACGGTAAAAATTGACAGGCTTTGAAGTCGGGCGTCTCTCCTTTGTAATCTTCAAAGGACAGGTATCAGCCTAGCGATAAGTCATTTTTTTCTTTACCCGAGACCTGTAATCAAACAGCTAGCTTCGTGCCTTCAAATATTTTTTGACATATTCCAGGGGTGTAGAGAGCGAAAGTGAGCGTAACCCCTGGATATTGAGGATGATTCCAGGGGGGGCAGAGAGCAAAAGTGAGCGTAACCCCTGGATATCGAGGATGGTCTTTAAGACTATCAATATTTTGAATATGGGCAAGGGGAAGCAATCCCTGTAGAAATGTGTTTGAAAAGGTAATTTGTCAAATAGTTTCCTAATACTTTTCGTTAATGGAGTAAAATACAGTATGTTCTTTATTAACTAAAGAATTTAATTCAGTTTTCCTGAGTAATATCTATAGATCAGATGTAGTTTTCAATATTTCTTTTATACATTTTGTTATAAAAATTCCTCAACAAAAAGGTAAAATGCCATCCCGAATGATTGTCTGTATATATATATAGAAGCTCATAATTTAACATCATTGGGTCGGCAATTTTATCAAAAGTTCAGGGGATAGGCAAATGTAGATTTGAGTGACACAGGAACACGTACATTGAATCGAAAATCGACACTTAACGCTTTCTTCTATAAAAAGAATAATGGGGCCGAGACCTGAGAATGGAGAATGTATGCTGATCACTAGACTGACTACCATCCCCGAAGTTTTTATGAAGAATTCCTCAGCTGCATTTTACTACTAGCTGAATCAGACATCCAAGTGATCAAACATTTTTGAGTTAAACTTGTTTCTTAATAATTCAATATTCTAGAGACGGTGGCCAGTCTAGCTTATCACTTTCAGGGGATATTCTGGTTAATGTTTAGTTCAGTAAACAGCTGAATGCATTTAATGCCGTTAAATGTTTCAAATAATAATAAATGCATAATATTTTCATTAAATATCCAGTAAATATAACGTTTAACATGTCATGGTCTTGCAAAGGGTTTTTCACGTTATATGTAGGAACAGAATATTTAGGTTTTTCAATCTCCACAAATCAAAGACGAACTGTCTTTACGTGTTGGAGGAGAAAGCTGTTGAATACAGGAATAGCCGAGTTGGTAACACAACAGCACTGTGGGGGAAAGGCGTCACCAAACAACCAAATGGACTATTTAAACATTTTTAGAAAAAAACTCGCTATTGAGCTCAATCTCGACAGGTCTGTTTACAATATTTGATATATCGGTAATAACAATGAAGGTTCAGTGGGGGGACGTAAAGTGTTGGACAATATATACAGCCCTACCTGTACATAAATGGGGATATTGTGCGACTTCGGTTTTTGAAGAAAAATTATTCAAGGTGGGCAAATAACTGGGTGATTTTTTGAAGATTTGACTATTTCACACATACTTACGGAGGAGTCCTTCAAACTTTCAATTCTCTTTCCCTATTCTGCCCAGTCATCATTCCCCAAGATTTTGAGTTTTTCAAAGGGGTCCTGAACATCTTTTTCATGTTGCCAGGTCTCTTTACCAGAAGATATAGTGAGTTTTTAAAACGTGAGCTAGTCCTTTGGGGAAAAACGTGAGTCCATAACTCAAATATCTGTGTCCCAGAAATCACCGCCTTAATTTATCTATATACTATTAACCCTTGCCCCGTTCCCGCTGTTTCAGGGATGTTTCATAATAAATAGGTTAGATTACTTGAAAGAGTTCTTAGAGAGGTGGCCATGTTATCATTTATACCAATTTATACAAGACTGACCCCCTCTTGTATTGTATACAGACGACAAAGCAACATAAATGAGTTTTTCTGAGTTACTTCCCTTGGTATGGCATTCATTTTTCATTTCGATACTTTTCAATTTACAATTCTGCGAAAGAAAATAAAAGTAAAAAGTAGAATCCACAGTGGGTATTCCTCGGGTTTGACCCCTAAGTTTATTTTTTTTATCCAAATACTTAGATTATGTGTAAAATGTATCACAAGATGTGTTTTATGTAGGATATATCTGTAAAATCTTACTTAAATATTCCATAATAATGCCAATAATTATATTATAACTTGACGGTAGTTCTCTTCACCTTAACAACAGATCCCAGAGGGGTCTTGGCGCCCACCATTGTACCATCTTCATTAGTTCTTTGTCAGTTTAATATTTTCTCTTCCTTTCTCTTATCTGTATGATCGAGTCATGTTAACAGTAAATGCACCATGAGGTAACTTTTGGACTTAACTTATCCCTGTGTATAAAAGACAACTTTCAAAGTGAGCTTGTCATTCCACATATTTACTAGTATAATTCTTAATGTGAAAGAAATAGAACTGAACATTGCAATATGAGAAAGATCTGTTAAGTTCTTCCTTCGGCCATTTTGTTTATATGATCAGTCTCAAAATAAAACATGCAATTAATCCTGAAAAATAGCTATAACAAACCTTCAATGACAAAATCCAAGATGGCAGCCTGTCGGCCATTTTATTTATCAGATCAGTCTCAAAAGAAAACATGAACAACTAGGGACCAAGGCGAACCTACATATCAAATTTGATTAAGATCTCTCCAGTACTAATTGAGAAATAGTGACAACTAACCTTTACAGTCAAAATTCATGATGGCTGCCTGTCGGCAATTTTGTTTATCTGATCTGTCTCAAAGGTAAACATGCACAACTAGGGACCAAGGGGAATCTACATGTCAAATTTGAGAAAGATCCCTCCAGTACCTCCTGAGAAATATCCATAACAAACCTTCACTGTCAAAATCCAAGATGGCTGCCTGTCAGCTATTTTGTTTATCTGATCAGTCTCAAAAGTAAACCTACGGATAAAATTTGAAAGAGATCCCTTTGGTAGTTTCTGTGAAATAGCATTAACAAGAATTGTTTAAGGACAGATGATGGACGACGGACCAGACGCAGGGCGATTTGAATAGCCAACCATCAGATGATGGTGGGTTAAAAATGTAACCCCTTTCCTGTTATTGGGCCCCATCCCTCTGTCCCTAAGGGAGTCACAGCCTTTGTTTCCATTCATTTAACTTTGAATTTCCTTGGTCAAGAGATGCTCATTATCAAAATCAGTGAATATTCCTTCAGCTATTCTGCACTAGTATATCTTTTCACAATGACCTATAGTACAGTAGCACACTTAGAGGCAGGTAAGCTAAAGCTTTCTGATTGTTCAATGTTACTCTGTATTATAAATCACCAAGACAGCATCAAAACATTGGTTTATATTTATTTAAGTCATACTTTTAAAATGACTGCATCATCTTGAAAATAATTTTCATATCAGGGATATCAAGATCACAATATATTTGTATCAAGAAGAATCTGATGTTTGAAATATTAAGTGGAGCACAAAGGATTATTGATGGTCTCATCACTTATAATTCATTGCTGTAATTGCTATCACTAGTGCATGCAATTTTTGTGCTAATTTTACCTTCTCCAAATCCCTGTGAAATATGCACCCATGAGCATGACACATTATCAAATAGACACTGCCAACACAAAACAATCCTATCATGAATGGCCACTTATTCAGTTGTCTCCCTTTGATGATCCAGGAATTACCTTGTTAAAAGTCTCCCTTTGATGATCCAGGAATTACCTTGTTTTTTAACAGTCGTGGTCAAGACTCAAGACAGCAGATTGTTATTCAAAACAAATAACTTTATTATTCTTTTTCCAAGATGAAATTAAATTATTCCGAATCTTACTTTGCTACACCTTATAATCAACATTTAGATCTGCTATATATCAACACACTACAAAACGTTTTTGGAATGTATGTTTATATATAATGGACGGAATGTAAATAAACAGCTTCATTACATAAAAATAATAACTTAATAGGTAAGTTGAGTAACATAGCACTACATCATGTATAGCATTCTCATTGTTTCTCTATGTGTAACATTTCCATTGTTCATCTTATTTTACAGATTACAATATACGTGAGATTTCTTAATACAAAACTATATATATCACAAATGGTGTAGATTCCTTGTAAATTGATTTTCAGATCTCATTGCCGATTTTTTTTCAAAGTTTCAAATAAATAAGATTAGGTACTTTGAAATATTAACAAATCATGAACAATCAACATGTCATGCAAAATTGATTTGTTGATAACACACAAGTCTTAATTGTCAGAATATTTGCATCCATAGCAGTTACAAATACAACTTTACCGCTATAAACCAAACATACTTGTTCTACGGCCTTTACTCCCTGAAAACTTCATTTTTCATGAAAATGTCAGTTCTGTGACAATTTAAGGCGTTGGACCCCATCTTCACCCTTCAGGTGTTTTTGACATGTTTCACGCTGTACTTCAAGATTAAAAATACAGATAGTTTTTTCATTGAAAGAAGTAAGGTTTTTAAAAACAAATTCCTATGAATCAATGTGAAAATATTTCTATCACGAAATAATGAAAACATTAAATTATGGTGACCTGACTTGTGTTGGAAAATGTTGTATTCCTTCAGTAACTCCCCAGGAAATAACAGAAGTGATTTGAATAGATTTGTTTAAACACAAACATCCTTAATACTGTGTTTCATACACATAAAATAAATTTAAAAAAAAACATTCACTCCAGGTCAGAATTTAACAAATGTTACGAAATTCTGTCCACAACTTTGATGTGGCATGGTATCACAAATAATGGCAGTGTGCATTATCATAAGGGCCACTGAAGACGTCGTGTTTAAATCAGTATAATCCAGTGTAACCATTTAATGTCCTCAGCTCACACAATCTCTGACAACACAGTTTAGTTTCTACACTGTAAGTAGTGTCACACTCGTAAACTGGCTCGGGCCTTCTCTAGGATTTCTTTTCTGATCTTTGGGTAGTTTGGATGTCCCTCTAAAACCTGTAAAATAGACACAAAATGAAAGTAAAATACTACTGACTAAACAGTTAATTGAATAGCATTGCCTAGGGAAACACAAGCCGGAAAAAAGGTATATTGCCTTAAGAGGCACTTTTGCCTCACAGTGCATTTTCATGTGCTGTATTGAATTATGTATTGAGCTACATACATATCAATAAGTAAAACAATATCCAATCAGAATATTCTGTTTTAGAAAAACAATTTTGGAGATTCAACATTAGTTGTAGCCATTAATTTGGTTGTAAATTTTGTGAAGCTGAATGTTTTTGCTTTTTTTTTTTGCACTGGCGAGGACAGAAACACTTGTGGGAATATAAGTTTTACCAGAAACATATCAAAATCAAACTCCAAATTATGGATAGAATTACACAGCATATCTGTTGTTGTCTAAAACAAGTCACTTTATTCTGTTCTAGTCTATCCAGCTGTTATCAATGTAGCAGCATGTTGGAAAGACACGAAGAGAAAGACTGGTATTCTTTCGGGGGCATGGGTGACCACTCTTAACACTACAGAAACATAGAAATGCTAACTAGTTCTACTAACCAATGACTGAATACAAATTGTTTCAATCCAAATGAGACAAACTTACATAATGACAAATGTCAACAGCATCCACAAATCTTTTGGCCTTCATGTAGTTAAAGGCAAGCTTAAAACCTGAAATACAAAATCACAATGTATATAATTCTAGTGAGTGATGTATTATCTAAGATATCCTACAGTGCTTCAAACACCACAACTCAGGTAAAAATTCAACAGTTGACTGTTGTAATCAAGTAATTTCCTGATGAGGACAGGGAGATACGAACAAGATAATTATGGGAAAAGAAAAATCAAATCAAATAGTGAATCCCTCATTGTCCACACATTATTGTACAATGCACTTATTGGTTGATCTGTCTGAAATACAAACATATTTTCAACCAATTTCAAAATATAAAAAACAAAACAGCAATAACGACGATAGGTACAGACTTACCGATGACAGGGTTGTTTTTGTTGCCATATTTCCAAGCCGACTCATAATTAGAAGATGCATCTTTGTAGGACTGTTCCTTTTCCATGATGTAGCCCATATACTCGTGTGCCTTACAGCAGGACTGAAAACACATAAAACACACATTGCATACAGTGTTCTGATTAAGCCCTTTATAAATGTACATCCCCACTAGGCATTTAATACTACATGCTTTTTTATTATCTTTACATGTCCCAATTTTGCAAATTTGATACAATTGTTTCCTTTCAATTCATACAGAGGCAATATTAATACCAACACTTAATGCAGTGTTATTGTCTAAGTATCGTTTAAACCTTTTTGTTCAGAAAAAAATGTCTTTAGAGATAAATCTATCGGAATCATTCATTATGTAAGACCTTTTCCTTAATGAAGGTTGTTTTGTATTTATATATACATGGGATACTATTGTAAAGGCTAAATATAATGTATGTTATTTTTTCATGTTTTGTTTGGTGATGCTAAAGCTATCCCTGTACACCAGATGGTATACACTACCTTGTTGTGTGTTATACACCTCTTCAGCAAGTCTGTAGCCATGTCATACTTTGCAGACTGAAACAAAACAATAATAATAAAAAGTTAATGTACAGTAACATGTATGGCTACTGTATAGTGCTATCACATTGTTATATCAACCTTTCAAGGTGTTGCACCTGTACAAAATTCCTCTTGTTATTCCGCTACCATACTTATTTATTCTGATTTTATTATAGATTTTCTATTGGAAACATCTTTACATCAATTACAGGTTAACAAGAAATCTTTCAAATTTTATACATTTCTCTTTCTCACATATTTCCCCCCCTATTTTCAAAGTTTTCTTAATTAGAATATTAACTAACATGATGCTCAGGGCCCATTCAATCCATTTTCCATTATAATCAATCATCATTATACCACTAGATTTATTTAATCAACTAAAATGATTTACAGATTAAAGAAGGATTAAAATGATATAGAATGATACCTGTATATAAATATCAGCAAGTAACAGCCAGCTCTTCTCAAGATCTTCTGCATCCTGAAAAAGATATTTCAAATTATACTGAATAGTTTTAAACTATCTGGTTTTACTCCCTATCCTGTAATGTTAGCTGTATTTCACCTGCAATGAGTCCAGTGTGGACACAACAAAATGTGTCACTATTTGACACCCTAAATATCAATACATTTGTTTACATTGACTTAAAATTAATGCATTTTTATTTTTTATTACACACCTATAATTCAGATAATGTGAACAAGAAAAAAAGGACTAGCCTGCATTGTCCAGTTATTCTTTGTAATGCGTTTGAGCTGGTTCCTGGCCCGGGGAGTCTGTTTCAGTACCATGTAGGCTGCTGCCATGCCATATAGGGCACCAACATGGTCTCGCTACAACAGAATGTGTTATTTATTTACAATTATGTATTCGTGATCATTTCTTTCACAATCATGTATGCATAAAAGATAGAGAAAATCCAGTTAGTATAGTGTTTTAATTCCTCCAGTTTCCTAATAAAAGAATGTAAAGCAAATTACTGTATACCAAGAAACTATTGCTCAGTCAAATATTCGCCCTTCGCTGTGAAAATCCATGTTTGCCTAGTGTTAATTTCGCCTTTTACATGCAGAAACTATATACGGCATGATCAGGTATTTATGTTCCCTGTCACGATAAATGCCCATGTGAAGAAAGGGGGAAAAAAAGAAGCAAAACTGAGGCAAAAATTTACTGGTATATAGTAGTCAGTGATGATGGATTAATTTGTGTAAAACTAATTCCCTATTAATTAAAATTATTAAGAGTTTGTCTTACCGGTATTTTAACACTTTACATAAAGACCCAGGTGCACTATTTAATGTGAAACTGATGCTGGACTATACATAAAAAACAGGCTGTTGTGTCGAAGTAAATATGGAATGATTCATCATTTCTATAGAATATCTTTCCTACTTTACTATATGACACACACCAGAGTATTGTGGCTTTCTGTGCCTCACCTCATTAGTGGAGATCTCCAGGAAGGCATTTAGGGCCTTCTCTACATTAGCCTTCTGTTTAGTGGCGATCAGTGTCATGTTCTCCAGCAGTTTGGGGCGGATGTCTCCTGGCTTAGGTTTCAGCTCCTGCAGAAATGTAACTTATTTGTAGAAACTGGCATTTCACTATATTTTCATCCTGATATAGTACAGTTAACTTTTCTAAACTGTATCCTGTGTAACCTGTTAACTTGTATAAGCTAGATTTCCAACTAGCTCCTTCATATGTATACTGTTAATTGACCTGTGCTATCTGTCAATTATTGAACAATGAAAGAACAATTGAAATTTGTCATCGACAGTGTAGGTCTTCACACAATCTGAACATTTAACCTTACAATATCAGAATGCATTTTCAACATCATTTGTCATGCTTGGTGGTAAAAAATAAAACAAGAGGCCCATGGGCCTTAACGGTCACCTGAGTCTATAGTATTTATTTTTGTTGTTGAAATATGTACCAATTTGAGTAAAAAATAGTATAATGTTAACTTAACTTTGTCAGGACCATGAGCTGATCATTCCTAGACCAATTTTAAGTGAGATCGGCCTATTAGAACTTAGTAGCAAAATAGCGGCCATGGCAGCCAAATTGTATTTCTGATTGACCCGAAAAATAACAACACTTTGTCAGGACCATGAGGCGATCATTCCTACCAACTTTCAGTTCAATCGGCCCAGCAGAACTTGACTTTAAGTTTGAAATGTAAAATGTTAACGGACGACGGACGACGGACGACGACGGACGAAAACGGATAGCAATAGGTCACTTGAGCTAAAGCTCAGGTGACCTAAAAAGCAATCACACAATCATTCCGTTTTTTAGTTTTTTACCTTGAGAAGTTTCTCTGCGGTACGCACTGCCATCTGTTCACTATCAGCTTTGTCATTAGCCCTGAAGGAGAAACAACACACTAGTCACATGCATGATGTCAAAGTTGACAAAACGTCACATATTTTTTTTTTATATTTACATTTGCCCCTGCGCCGTCCCATTACAACAGTGTTAGAGGACAAGTGTAATTATATAGGCTATAATTTACAACTGCTCGACTATAATTACAACTGCCTGTTTCAGGTGTAGGAATATGTAAACAAACAAAATGGCCGCCTGAAATGTATTTTGAGGCAGGGCAAATGGTTTTTGTAGGAATATGTCTTAAAAAAGAAAAATATGTAAACATAAAAAATAACTGGTTGTCTGGATGTAATTATTGTTGCTATAATTACAAGTGGCCTCTGGCAAATCCCATGAAACCCGCTAGGATTTGCCACTTGTAATTATGTCAACAATAATTACATCCAGACAACCAGTTATTGTTTAAGTAGTTGTTTTAAAGCTATCCTAAACTGTATATTTCAATTTTCAATATTACATACAGTATAAATTTGTAGATTCTGTATATACAGATAACATTTTGCCCATACATTTTTGTCTCAATAAGCAGCACCATGTATCACTTCCATTTAAATATTTTTCATGTATATCTTGAACTAGCCTACCCTGCAGAATCGCCTTCCACGGTCTCGAACACCTCCCCACCGACCGTATCATTGTCTGGATTCAAGCAGATCTCTATCATGTTGTACATGGAAAGGTTTCCCCAATCTGAGTCCTTCCTCGACTTGTTGAAGTATTTGAGGGCTGCAGTGGGATTTCCTGTATACCTATGTGGAAAGTCGATAATAAGATATTATTATGATGAACAATATGTTTAAAAATCTTATATTACACAAGCTTGATATCATGTGTAATATCCCTTTCACAGCTCGTCAGTATACATAAGATACTATCAAGTAACAATACCAAAGTTATAACAAACCCAAAGACCTAGGATAATATTTCCCAAAAGGCAGATAACTGAGGTTGATGTTAATAGGATTGTTCCTTGCGAGGGGATAAACTATGATGTCTCTATAAGTAAGAATTTACAATGAACATATTCTACCTGTTTTATCACCCCCTGAAGATATTATCAGCAGTTTAATGTTTCGACACTAAGAATGGTGATCTTCATGACCTTAATCTTAGACATCAAGACTGTACATTTGTAGCATTGTAATTGGCTTTTTAATCTGGCAGGATTAAGTTTAGACACATTCACTATAAACAGGTTGTACAAATCTGTTCAAGGAATAATGACACTTAAGTTTGGACAAGTGACCATTCGAAGATCATCTGTTATTATACATTTAAAAGCATTCTGCAGCTAAGCCTTATGATAAAAACTATACCATCAATGAATAAAATATAAGACCTAGCTCGCACTCATACAGTCCTTTACAGTAGTTACATCTCTATACTGACCATTCATACAGTCCTTTACAGTAGTTACATCTCTAAACTGACCAATCATACAGTCCTTTACAGTAGTTATATCTCTATACTGACCATTCATACAGTCCTTTACAGTAGTTACACTATACTGACCATTCATACAGTCCTTTACAGTAACGACATCTCTATACTGACCATTCATACAGTTCTTTACAGTAGTTACATCTCTATACTGACCATTCATACAGTCCTTTACAGTAGTTACATCTCTATACTGACCATTCATACAGTCCTTTACAGTAGTTACATCTCTATACTGACCATTCATACAGTCCTTTACAGTAGTTACATCTCTATACTGACCATTCATACAGTCCTTTACAGTAGTTACATCTCTATACTGACCATTCATACAGTCCTTTACAGTAGTTACATCTCTATACTGACCATTCATACAGTCCTTTACAGTAGTTACATCTCTATACTGACCATTCATACAGTCCTTTACAGTAGTTACATCTCTATACTGACCATTCATACAGTCCTTTACAGTAGTTACATCTCTATACTGACCATTCATACAGTCCTTTACAGTAGTTACATCTCTATACTGACCATTCATACAGTCCTTTACAGTAGTTACATCTCTATACTGACCATTCATACAGTCCTTTACAGTAGTTACATCTCTATACTGACCATTCATACAGTCCTTTACAGTAGTTACATCTCTATACTGACCATTCATACAGTCCTTTACAGTAGTTACATCTCTATACTGACCATTCATACAGTCCTTTACAGTAGTTATATCCAGCATCAAGGGTTGCTCTTGGCGATGCATTCTCAGCCTGCTCCAAAAATTTCGGTACCTCATCTAATTTACCATTTCTTCTCATCAGGTCGATCTGTCTGGAGAGCGCTTCATAGTGGTCTGTTCAAATAAACAATAAAGGGCTTCAATCTTATGTCACAAAACAATTTGGAGTAGGAAACACAAGTACTGAGAAAACAACAAAAGTTGGGAACAAATCTAGGAAAGATGACTGTGTTTAACATGTTTACAATTAAGACAGCTCGATTGTTTATATCTGCTGTACTTATATTTGCATTTTCACCACATCTAGTGAAACTGACAGTAAAAACAAGGCAATACTTCTTTTGTTTATTACAGATTTTCAGTCCTAAATTTCTAAAGTTCTGTCATACAGGACTTTACAAAACAGAATCAAATGTTGATGTGATTGTTTATGAAGCTAGAATTTTAAAAGAACAGCTACATTTTGGTTATATATCAAAAACCCTATTCTGTGACGGTAAAAATATCCTGAATATGTACCTGGTTTAATTGTCAACAGCTGCTGGAAGTGATACATGGCAGAGTCATACTCGTTCTTCCTAAACATCAGGTCAGCCAGCATCTGTTACAGCAGAGAGAAATATCTCAAAAACAATTTCTGAAATCATCAGTTTGTAACAAGCCTAAAGAATGATGTTCCGACTCATAAAGGATAGTTTCCTATGTACCAATATCATGGGACTGATTTTCCTTTTAATACAATGTATTCAAAAACATTTAATTTGCATATTTTTTCAGAAGCAAATTAGTCTATTGAACGACCATGATCACGACAAATAAGAACATTTTGAACATTGATAAGCAGTTTTAGGGGAAGTATTTAATCACAAAAGTATACAATACCTTACCATACCAAAATCTTCAAATTGAACTATGCAAATTCTTCCTTAATACATGGATTTACTCATTTTTACACCAAAAATAATTCTGCATTTTCAAAAGAAACTCTTACAATGGTTGCTGCGTCATTTTCTTTCTCGTTTTTAAGGAGCGTCATGAGCTGATGCTGGCACGAGTCCAGGTCCTCTGTGGTCAGATACAGTCCAGCCACATCTAACATCACCTGTGAACAATCAAACATCAACTGGGTCATTTCTACTTGTACTCCAAAATCATCAACCATCAACCAATCAGAGCTAAATTCTATTTCATCACTGATGAACATTGTCCATCTCCTGATCCATATTTGATCAGCATTCACATAAAACATCTTACATGTATTCTAAATTATACACGAATCAGAATTAGGGAAGCCCCTGTAACTGCATAAATATGCACGGCCACGAGTCATGTTCATCTATAAACTTATGGTAATAGCAGTATTTTTTATACCCCAGCTGGTGAAACATACTAGAGTGCCGTTGAGGTATAAACAGTATTTGCTCTTTCACAAAATGTAGAAAACATTATACCCATTAATATTGACAATTCAATATTGATTTATATCAATGACTTTCTACCAATCAGATCTAGATAATGTTATTTTACAACAGCACTGATTTTATTCCTGTCTTGAATCACCCTTAAAAGTGTAAACCAAACAATATGAGGGATATATTTTATAAGTATGATCTAATTGATTCAGATTGATTTTCAAACGAGGATAAAATGCTTCGACAGCATTCAACCGACAAGACACTTCTATTGTTGTTTTCTATAATGATTTTTGACAATGCCATGCCCACTGTGACATACCTTGCTGTCATTGTCGTTATAGACAAGAGCCTCCTTGTAGAACTTGATGGCTTTGTCGTAGTCTCGCTGTTGTGTTGTCTGCTCGGCCATCTGTACACAGATACTGTAACAAAATACATTAATTAACCCTTTTGCCACTGTAGACCATAATGGATTCATCCAGATCAATGCATGGTAGAGTCTACTGAAGTTATATAGGGATGAAAGGGTTAAGTCATCATTTCATATGTTTGTATGAAGATACCAATACAATAAGAACTAGAAATGAAAACACCAAAAATATTTCCTTATAAATTATGGATAAAAGGTAACAACAACTCACTCTGATGCCAGCTGTTTCTGTGCCTGTACCATGTCTGGCTGTTCCACTTGTGCTCTCTTCAAAACCCTGAAATAACAAACCAATCTGACACTAGATCTCTTTCTATTTGTTTTTTTTCTGTCAGGCATCCCTATGTACCTGAATGTCTTTGTCTTTGAGTGATGGAACTGTGTGTCTGTGATATATCTGTGAATGTTATGTCTGTTTAGTACCGGAGTGTAGCTGTGATGTACCTAAATGTCTTTGTATTTGAGTGATGGAACTGTGTGTCTGCAATAAATCTGTGTTTGTTATGTCTGTTGAGTACCGGAGTGTAGCTGTGATGTACCTGAATGTCTTTGTATTTGAGTGATGGAACTGTGTGTCTGTGACATTTCTGTGAATGTTATGTCTGTTGAGTACCGGAGTACCTGAATGTCTTTGTATTTGAGTGATGGAACTGTG
>NW_018405580.1:95955-157005 GCF_002113885.1 Mizuhopecten yessoensis
CCCCCCCCCCCTCAACCTGAGAATTTTCTTAAACAATCATGTATTTTCACCATTTTCCTCAATTTTTCCCCACTTGGAAACCCCACCCTGAAAATTTGGAAACTCCCCCAGATAGGTCTCTGGATCCGCCACTGTCTGATGTATCTGTTTGTCTGAGGTATATTTATTGTACACCGGAAAATTTTCACTGAAGTTTTATTTCGCCTTTTTTGTCTGCCATAACGAGGGTGAATTTATCATTACAGCGAACATTAGCAAACAACATAATATACATAGTAATTAAATATAAAGGGCAAATCAACACTGGAAAATAGGGATTATTATGGTGAAGGGCGAAAGTTTGACTGGGCTAAAACTTCCTGGTAATAATGCAGGTTATCTATGTAGTACCTCTTATGTGTGTGATGTACTAGTGTGAGTGACGTACCTTGCCTGCATGTCGCGCGCCTTGGTCAGTGAATCCATGGCCTCCTCCAGTCTGTCCACCTTCTGATACACCCTGGCCAGTAACACCATGTACTTAGTGTGTTCCATCATCAGGTCAATGTCACCACCTACACGACAAGGTTATTCATTTTAGATTTTAAACAATTTAAAACTTTTAACCCTGGAACATTGCTGATTTCAGATCATGAACCATAAGGGTGGACTATCACTCTCTTATATGGATTAAAACTGAATGGTTGTTTCCCTCATATGCTATGGGCAGATCAGTTGTTGAAATGTTAAAGGAACTAGATACACTGAAACTATCTCCACAAAAACATTCTACATACCAGCTATAGCTCAGGAACTACACCAATGAGGTAAAAAAAGGACATTTAGATGACAGAAAAACTACACTGCAAAAGACATGGTTGCTTGTTTAGTGCTGTAGTGATTCTCCAAACTGAAAACCTCAACCTTGAGATACTGTATTCACTGCAATAAGTGTGCTCAAAAATTGGCTTAAGGGGAGAGGGAGTGTGAGGATAATATACTGTGAGTTATGATAGAAATAGATGTGCAACTTAAACCTTATCACTGGAGGACTTTCCATTGTGGCTAGAGTTTTGAAAATAAAAACTTTCATCAGTTTCACGCTAAATCAAGCAATAATTACCAGGCATACATCTCTGCTTTAAAGTGCAAGTACTTTTAATCATTGACTGGGAATGGTCATGTTTATCATTTCAATTCCTCCTGGAAAAGGGGGATGGGTGCTTATAGGAGCAGAGCTCATTATGGCAAACCAGTATTCTCAGATTTGAACAACTGATGGTGTACAGAACCTGCGGTAGAGAACCTGGAGTATAGTCTATGTAGGAGGACATTGTGTCCTGTGGTAGTGAAGACCTATTTCTGCAGTAAACCTGGTGTATATAGCTATAGTCTGTGTAGGAATACCTGTGTCCTGTGGTCGTGAGGCCCTATTTCTGGAGTAAACCTGGTGCATATAGCTATAGTCTGTGTAGGAATACCTGTGTCCTGTGGTCGTGAGGCCCTATTTCTGGAGTAAACCTGGTGTATATAGCTATAGTCTGTGTAGGAATTCCTGTGTCCTGTGGTAGTGAGGACCTATTTCTGGAGTAAACTTGGTGCATATAGCTATAGTCTGTGTAGGAATACCTGTGTGTCCTGTGGTACGTAGTGAGGACCTATTTCTGGAGTAGGCCTGGTGTATATAGCTATAGTCTGTGTAGGAATACCTGTGTGTCCTGTGGTACGTAGTGAGGACCTATTTCTGGAGTAGGCCTGGTGTATATAGCTATAGTCTGTGTAGGAATACCTGTGTGTCCTGTGGGACGTAGTGAGGACCTATTTCTGGAGTAAACTTGGTGCATATAGCTATAGTCTGTGTAGGAATCCCTGTGTCCTGTGGTAGTGAGGCCCTATTTCTGGAGTAAACCTGGTATATATAGCTATAGTCTGTGTAGGAATCCCTGTGTCCTGTGGTAGTGAGGTCCTATTTCTGGAGTAAACCTGGTATATATAGCTATAGTCTGTGTAGGAATACCTGTGTGTCCTGTGGTACGTAGTGAGGACCTATTTCTGGAGAAAACCTGGTGTATATAGTCTGTGTAGGAATACCTGTGTGTCCTGTGGTACGTAGTGAGGACCTATTTCTGGAGTAAACCTGGTGTATATAGTCTGTGTAGGAATACCTGTGTGTCCTGTGGTACGTAGTGAGGACCTATTTCTGGAGTAGACCTGGTGTATATAGCTATAGTCTGTGTAGGAATACCTGTGTCCTGTGGTAGTGAGGACCTATTTCTGGAGTAAACCTGGTGTATATAGCTATAGTCTGTGTAGGAATACCTGTGTCCTGTGGTAGTGAGGACCTATTTCTGGAGTAAACCTGGTGTATATAGCTATAGTCTGTGTAGGAATACCTGTGTCCTGTGGTAGTGAGGACCTATTTCTGGAGTAAACCTGGTGTATATAGCTATAGTCTGTGTAGGAATACCTGTGTCCTGTGGTAGTGAGGACCTATTTCTGGAGTAAACCTGGTGTATATAGCTATAGTCTGTGTAGGAATACCTGTGTCCTGTGGTAGTGAGGACCTATTTCTGGAGTAAACCTGGTGTATATAGCTATAGTCTGTGTAGGAATACCTGTGTCCTGTGGTAGTGAGGACCTATTTCTGGAGTAAACCTGGTGTATATAGCTATAGTCTGTGTAGGAATACCTGTGTCCTGTGGTAGTGAGGACCTATTTCTGGAGTAAACCTGGTGTATATAGCTATAGTCTGTGTAGGAATACCTGTGTCCTGTGGTAGTGAGGACCTATTTCTGGAGTAAACCTGGTGTATATAGCTATAGTCTGTGTAGGAATACCTGTGTCCTGTGGTAGTGAGGACCTATTTCTGGAGTAAACCTGGTGTATATAGCTATAGTCTGTGTAGGAATACCTGTGTCCTGTGGTAGTGAGGACCTATTTCTGGAGTAAACCTGGTGTATATAGCTATAGTCTGTGTAGGAATACCTGTGTCCTGTGGTAGTGAGGACCTATTTCTGGAGTAAACCTGGTGTATATAGCTATAGTCTGTGTAGGAATACCTGTGTCCTGTGGTAGTGAGGACCTATTTCTGGAGTAAACCTGGTGTATATAGCTATAGTCTGTGTAGGAATACCTGTGTCCTGTGGTAGTGAGGACCTATTTCTGGAGTAAACCTGGTGTATATAGCTATAGTCTGTGTAGGAATACCTGTGTCCTGTGGTAGTGAGGACCTATTTCTGGAGTAAACCTGGTGTATATAGCTATAGTCTGTGTAGGAATACCTGTGTCCTGTGGTAGTGAGGACCTATTTCTGGAGTAAACCTGGTGTATATAGCTATAGTCTGTGTAGGAATACCTGTGTCCTGTGGTAGTGAGGACCTATTTCTGGAGTAAACCTGGTGTATATAGCTATAGTCTGTGTAGGAATACCTGTGTCCTGTGGTAGTGAGGACCTATTTCTGGAGTAAACCTGGTGTATATAGCTATAGTCTGTGTAGGAATACCTGTGTCCTGTGGTAGTGAGGACCTATTTCTGGAGTAAACCTGGTGTATATAGCTATAGTCTGTGTAGGAATACCTGTGTCCTGTGGTAGTGAGGACCTATTTCTGGAGTAAACCTGGTGTATATAGCTATAGTCTGTGTAGGAATACCTGTGTCCTGTGGTAGTGAGGACCTATTTCTGGAGTAAACCTGGTGTATATAGCTATAGTCTGTGTAGGAATACCTGTGTCCTGTGGTAGTGAGGACCTATTTCTGGAGTAAACCTGGTGTATATAGCTATAGTCTGTGTAGGAATACCTGTGTCCTGTGGTAGTGAGGACCTATTTCTGGAGTAAACCTGGTGTATATAGCTATAGTCTGTGTAGGAATACCTGTGTCCTGTGGTAGTGAGGACCTATTTCTGGAGTAAACCTGGTGTATATAGCTATAGTCTGTGTAGGAATACCTGTGTCCTGTGGTAGTGAGGACCTATTTCTGGAGTAAACCTGGTGTATATAGCTATAGTCTGTGTAGGAATACCTGTGTCCTGTGGTAGTGAGGACCTATTTCTGGAGTAAACCTGGTGTATATAGCTATAGTCTGTGTAGGAATACCTGTGTCCTGTGGTAGTGAGGACCTATTTCTGGAGTAAACCTGGTGTATATAGCTATAGTCTGTGTAGGAATACCTGTGTCCTGTGGTAGTGAGGACCTATTTCTGGAGTAAACCTGGTGTATATAGCTATAGTCTGTGTAGGAATACCTGTGTCCTGTGGTAGTGAGGCCCTATTTCTGGAGTAAACCTGGTGCATATAGCTATAGTCTGTGTAGGAATACCTGTGTCCCGTGGTAGTGAGGACCTATTTCTTGAGTAAACCTGGTGTATATAGCTGTAGTCTGTGTAGGAATCCCTGTGTCCTGTGGTTGTGAGGACCTATTTCTGGAGTGAACCTGGTGTATATAGTCTGTGTAGAAATACCTGTGTCCTGTGGAAGCGAGGCCCTATTTCTGGAGTAAAACTGGTGTATATAGCTGTAGTCTGTGTAGGAATACCTCCCCCCTGTGGTAGTGAGGATCTATTTCTGGAGTAATCCTGGTGTATATAGTCTGTGTAGAAATACCTGTGTCCTGTGGGAGGGAGGACCTATTTCTGGAGTAAACCTGGTGTATATAGTCTGTGTAGGAATACCTGTGTCCTGCTGTAAAGCTGTCGTGAGGACTTTCTCTGCCTTGTCATACTGCCTCAGCTTCAGTAACAGCTCGGCCAGATCATGCCTGTAACACACAAGTGGGTAGAACTGTCAAAATCATTTACCATCACAGAGAATTGAGGTTTGTCATAATCAAAGAATATGGGATTGTCAGCCCCAGGCAAAGCATCCAAGATTGTCATCTGCTCCGGTTGCTGTTCTGACCGGGCCTGTGTAACAGTGACCTTCTTAATACGATCTTGTTCAAGCTCAACTTCAAAATCAATTCCAGAAACTTCTACACAATAAAATGTTGCAAAACCTCTTGGAACAATATCCTTTAGAGTACCTGTTCCTTTGTTGTCAATTGTAACCATGTCGCCAATGTTTATCTGGTCAGCCATATTTTACTACGGTGTAGTAAGTATAATTATTGCTTGTAGTGGCGCAGGAATATGTTCCCACGGTTTTGACCAATCACAGCACCTTTAGGTTTTTTACACGTGTGTAATACCATATTTATGACATGGCCGTATGACACAGTAAAATGGGCCAGTTATGTGATAAAGACAAGTAAGACTTTTGTACTGACTAATCCCATATTTAGGAACTAATTTACAGTAAATTTTAGTAAGAAAACCAAGTGTCAGGAAACAGTACACTGCCAGAGAAGCAAGACAAGTCAGAGATGTTGTGACAGGATCAGAATGGTTTGAAGGAAGCTTTACCTTGACTTCCTTTTCTAATCATTCATAATATTATGTTTTACAAAGAATATAAAACATAGTTGATCAGTCTGTGCTATATGATTTTGTGTTATAAAAACTAGTGTAATTTGCAGTATTTTGTGTTGATAATAAATTTCAACAAGGGATGCAAGTATTTTCAAGTGATCTTTCAGAGAAATATTGTCATATTGCAAGGTCAAATCATTTTGAAAAAGATGGATTGCCTACATGTACACACTGAACTTAAGGCAGATAAACATTCAACAACTTATGATAATAAATGTTTAAGAAAAAAATGCATCCCCAATATATATCTATGTGCTGCTGTCAAATTTTATGCATAAAATATGAGAAGCATTTTCAGCTCAAATTTAAACCTGCGCAAATTTCATACATGCATGAATTCCACAAGTTTGATGGTAAAATCTCACCAGACAAGCACTCACCTGAGGAAGGCCTGTCCTCCACTCTTCAGGGCAGCCTCATAATAGTTAATAGCCTAAAACAGAGACATAGCCAGCCAAATATCAAACCTGCTGCTGCTTTATTTAATGAAACACTCAGTAATTCATCCTGATAATAACACCCTACAAAAACTGCTTAATGAACTCTCTACCTTGAATTCATAAAAGAAATATAAGTCTAATATTATGTAAATATAATATTAGTTTCTTTCTACAAATTGTTCCCCTCTTATTCAGGTTTTCCACAGTATTGCCTCCATAAAAGTTGCCATGACAACCCTGCCTCTATTCATCAGTTTGACACCGATCTGTAGGTCAATACCTCTGAATCAATCAATCAATACAGCATGAATTTGCATGGTATTCGCGACCTTGAATATTTTTGTATCCCTCTTCCAACAAAACACATAAGTTATCTTCCACTACCTTTCCGTAGTTGTGGGTCTTGACAAGTGCCTCTCCTATCTTACTGGCTAACTGTGCATCACGTGGATTTTTCTTCAGAGCAGACTCGTACACGTCAATGGCCTTTTCCGGCTATGAACAAAGTTTACATTCAAATATTTATATGCATAACAACTCTGGGAAAGTCCAAGTATATTTTAGTTTTCTTGAAGGTGTCTGAGGTGACTTGATGCGTTCAATAGAAAAAAATACATAATTAAGTCCACAATATTTATCTTTTTCATAATTAACTTGAATATTCATCTTAAAATACCGACTCATTAAAAGCAGAGATGTAATGACTGATTTTTTAATCTGTTGTTCAGCCATTACTTTACAATCTTTTAAGAGAGATGAAATCTCCAAAATCAACTATAAAGGTCATTTTCCTATTAAGCAGCTTCTAATCATTTACAGGTACAAGTACTACTTATGGTTTTGTGTATACATACCTCCTGAATACTCATGTAGGCATCACCTAGCAACAGGCAGGTTTGAGGACTTGGGTGCTTGTCTACCAGCTCTCTGCAACAGAAAAACATCAGCAAACAAATATTATTCACTGGTAAAACAGAATAAGGAAAATATGACTTAACAAACACTGATTGGTTAAAACAGATCAATTCTTTTTAGTTAAAGAAAAGAAATTGATAATGTTGGACAAATCAAAGCAATTTTTGTAATATGTTTTGAAGCATTACCGAAATGACAAATGTTCACTGAATACATACTGCAAATTATGTGTGAAAAAAAACAACACTTACAGATAGTAGAAAGAGTTGCCTACCTGTAACAGCTAGCATACAGACGCTTGTCCTTCCTGTGAACCAAGTAGATGTCAGCCATCTTCTCACGAGCCTGGACATAATAGGGTTGATCAGAAGTCACATTCCTAAGCATGCCCAGTGCCATCTCTACGTCACCACGAGCCAAAGAGAGGTCAGCATTGGCAATGGTTATCCGCACCTCCTCTGGCGTGTTATTGAACTCATTGATAGCGTCCTGCATGACTTTGGCAGCCTCATGCTACAACAAAGGAATATAGGATGAAATGATATCGTTAGTTACTTTCTAAAATTAAATTTTATAAATCATAATTGACAAGAATTCTAATGCCTGATCTAGTTAGTTGTAATTTTATAACTGATCTAGTTCTAGTACTATTAAAACTCCAGTTCAGTTTATTAAATTGTCTATTTTGAGCTTATCCAATGTCTCCTTTTACATGGTATAGCTATCCATCCTCCCCTTTCCATTGCAGTAAGACCCACCTGTTCTCCCAGCAGTCTGTGTGCCTCTGCCAGCTCTAGAAACACCGACACTCTGTCATTGACACTGATTGATACACCTTTACCCTTCTTTGGATCATTTCCTCTACCTGTACAAAACAAACAAACACACTGGTAATTTTTTTTAGCATGCTTGCCAGTTAATCTAACCAAAAGAAAATCATATACTTATTACAACTTAATAATTTTTTAGATTAAACATGATTAAATAATTACATGGTCTGACTGTATTGTTTACACTCTTACAGTGTCAACTTTAATTTCCTGCTTAAAATCTTTGAAACTTGTTCAAATACTATTGATGAAAATGACCCTTTTCTATGTTTCTATATGTGACCTCTCTTTGCTGTAAATACTGCCCACATACCAATGGTTTTGACCCCTGGTAATGTCATGGCCATCTGAAGTGTCTTGACGGCCTCAGCATGGTCCCCTTGTTTCTTGAGAATGCGCGCCTTAATGAGGTGGTACAGAGGAGAATCTCGAACCTGGCATAGAAGGCACATGTTGATATATAATTATTTCACTTGAGCAGATTGTCAATCTGTATCATTGCCCTCAAGGTGACCAAGGAACAGAGTGTCTAAATAACAGTACAGCAGTATAGAACATAAACTGAAAGATCAGAAATTTAATGGTTTACAGCCCAAAATAATCAAAGTACTGTAGTAAAGTTTAAATTAATAAAATACTAAACCCTTCCTGTGTTATTATGTACCTTCAAAGTACAATTTACTCATCCCTTCTTCCATCTCTATTTTCTTAGTCTAATCTTCAAAAAAAAATGTATTGTTCTGTATAAATTAATTATAAACTATAAAGAGGAACTGAAAATAGTTACATCGTGCCTACCCCTGATCAGCTGCCAAGAAGGTAGGGGAAATAACTGTTCTTTGAGCTATTGAGGATCATGTAATCTTACACCAATTTCTATCATTTTGGAAGTCACTGTAACCTACACTTTGATATCTGACCTACCTTTCATACAAATGATGTAGCCTTTGTCACCTCAACTAAATCAAAGACGGCATGTTAAATAAGGACTTTACCTTTAGCTTGTATTGATAGTCATCTGAAATACAAAACTTACCTCAAAGTTGTAACTCAGTCCCACTTCAAGTGATTGGTTAGCTAACTTAAAGTTGCTTTGGTGTAGGTGGATCTATTTTAAACAAGAAAATATTACATTGAAGATCATGAATTTCAGAATCTGTCAAGATGATGATGATGATGATGATGAATAACATAATTATTTAATAATGTTTTTTTAAATCACTATTTTTTTTTATTTTTTATTTTTTTATAAATTTGATTTTTTTTTTTTTTTTATGTTAGCACAGAGAAATAATAAAACCTGGCATTCCTAATACAGAAAAGAATCGAGGGCTGTTAATCTTTGTGAAAAGAAATGTTTGTAGGTTGCATTTAGCTTTTAAATTAATAACAAATTATTTTCAGCTCTTGAAACCTGTACACAGCAGTAAAATCATTCATACAAAATTAACGTAGAAACATAACGAATATATTGTAACATCTGAAGTCATTTATTATTTTTAATAAATTATAACTACCACTACTTCTGTGAAACTTGATATTGGAGAAAACATTAATATTTTTAATGTGACATTAACTTTACTGTGTACTGTGATACTAACCTGTGCCATCAGTATGTGGGCGTCAGAGAAGGTGGTGTCTACTTCTAAACAATGGTTCAGTGTACCTTGGGCCCCATCAATATCACCTATACAACACCAAAGGAAACATTTACCAGTCCCATCAACCACAATGATTTCTCTCAGACATGTGTATCCTCTTAAGGGAAAATACAAGATATATGATAAATAACACCTCTGTGAGACAAAGTGAAATGGAATAGTCCTTAAACATCTATTGTTCCAATTAACACTCAGTTTAATTTTGATCATTCTCTGATTAAGCAGCCTGGCCTGTGCTTTTGTTTGGTAAAATACTGTAGCTCTGTATAATCTGACTTAATCAACAAGATTAGTTTTGACTTTTTAAGTGGTAATTTGCACTGAAACTGAACAACAGGTAAAACCTTAAGCTTGATATGTTCTTTATTTATGCTTAACCTGTTTTCCCTCCCTTGTAAATCAGGGAATACGTTTATAAGATTGAATACCTATTACAAAGTATCTATATATGTGGATGCACAATAAACAAAAAACATTAGTAATGGCAAACCTCTGGAGAAGAATAAAACAGAAACCACAATTCTTTTATTTTATTTATGGTTTTATGATAATGATTTTTCATGACAAGTTGTAATGAAGTCTGTACAAACCCTGGAGAAACTTGATCCTTCCAAGGTAGTAGAGAGCCTCCAGTAGTCCTGGCACAGCCCTGGCCAGTGGATCTAACACCTGGTTACAGCGCTTCAGGACGGGGCTCACTGCCTGACCGTTCTGTGGGGGCTGGACAATTCACAAAACAGATCATACAGTACACATTAACAGTACACAAAACAGATCATACAGTACACAAAACAGATCATACAATACACAAAACAGATCATACAGTACACAAAACAGACCATACAGTACACAAAACATATCATACAGTACACAAAACATATCATACAGTATACAAAACACATCATACAGTACACAAAACAGATCATACAGTACACCAAACAGATCATCCAGTACACAAAAACACATCATACAGTACACAAAAACAGATCATACAGTACACAAAACAGACCATACAGTACACAAAAACAGATCATACAGTACACAAAACAGACCATACAGTACACAAAAACATATCATACAGTACACAAAACAGACCATACAGTACACAAAAACAGATCATACAGTATACAAAACAGATCATACAGTACACCAAACAGATCATACAGTACACAAAAACACATCATACAGTACACAAAAACAGATCATACAGTACACCAAACAGATCATACAGTACACAAAAACACATCATACAGTATACAAAACAAATCATACAGTATACCAAACAGATCATACAGTATACAAAACAGATCATACAGTATACAAAACAGATCATACAGTACACAAAACACATGATACAGTTTACAAAACAGATCATACAGAACACAAAACAGATCATACAGTACACCAAACCGATCATACAGTACACAAAAACACATCATACAGTATACAAAACAAATCATACAGTATACCAAACAGATCATACAGTATACAAAACAGATCATAAAGTATACCAAAAAGATCAAACAGTACACCAAACAGATCATACAGTATACAAAAAAGATCATACAGTACACAAAAACAGATCATACAGTACACAAAAACACATCATACAGTTTACAAAACAGTTCATACAGTACACAAAACAGACCATACAGTATACAAAACAGATCATACAGTACACAAAACAGACCATACAGTATACAAAACAGATCATACAGTATACCAAACAGATCATACAGTACACCAAACAGATCATACAGTATACAAAACAGATCATACAGTACACAAAACAGATGATACAGTTTACAAAACAGATCATACAGTACACAAAAACAGATCATACAGTACACAAAACAAATCATACAGTACACAAAACATATCATACAGTACACAAAACAGATCATACTCCTATGAGTGGAGACGAAGATGATCCAATATACAAATACCTTTCAATATAATTAGTCAAGTACATTATCTTGATAAATATACTAATGGTTAGATACATAATATATTGCACAAATGTACATTATACAGATGGATATTACATAGATGTATAAGTATATCATTTGTATAAATTTGACAACATCAAATTGTCTACACTGTTAGAATCACTTCCTTGCCCTATATTCCAATTATAAATCATTTGTATCTTATAAACATATTATGTTTGCAAGGATCCAGTGTTATGTAGGAAGTAACTGTTGATATTACTTCTTTGACCCATATATTATTTGTATTTCATATATCATGTGAAAAGACAGTTGTAGCACAATTGTAGAAATAATTCAATGTGAAATTAAAATGATTAACTATCATTGTGCTAACTCTACAACCTACCGTTTGAGGAGCAAACTGGAGGTAATCTTTGATGATCTGTAGCAGGAAGTCAGGATTCAACAGCAGGTAATAACGGTTGCCTAGAGGGAACCCCTGACAATACAAACACAAGATGATGTACTCATATAAACTGTTATCACTACGGTCACAGGGTATAACAAATAGACATCAGAGCAAAAAATATCTTCCTGTAGGTGGATGTAGCATTTTTATTTTAGATGTTCTTCCACATATCAAATGTTCTTTAAAACAAGGTATCTGTGATTTTTTTTCTAGTTTTTACATTAAAGTTTTATAATATACGACAATACACTTACCTAATACAGTTCAGAACAGAATATACAGCACTTCAAAACACATCTTGATTGATACATATCATAGAAGTGATAGTCTCTATAATCGTGACTTACCAGTATTGAATTTTAACCACTGTAAAAAAAAAGAAAAAATCTGTGCTGATACTTATGCATCTGATCCAGCAACATCAAGAATTAATTTTACAAAACAGTACAGTCCTCACCTTCAATCCCTGGAAGTGGACTTCTATGGCAGAGTTGAGCAGCTCAATGGCTTTCTCTGGCCCCTGACGACGCTTGATTGCTAGCAGCCCACTCAGGTAGGACAGCTCCTTAGGAGGAGAAACAAAACAGTTACAGCTGGGGTAAAGTTATATTTTGGGATACACACAGAAACAGCAGGATATATTTGGGGATACATACAGAAACAGCAGGTTATATTTGGGGATACACACAGAAACAGCAGGTTATATTTGGGGATGCACACAGAAACAGCAGGTTATATTTAGGGATACACACAGAAACAGCAGGTTATATTTGCGGTTACAGATAGAAACATATAAGGCTATAATAGTGGAGGTATACATGATGGCAGAAATATATTGAGGGTTATATTTGGGAGTATGCATAGAAACAGGGTTATGTTTAGGGGCATTTTTGAAGCTTTACCATAATACATTTCATCAATAAAGAGCAAAAATAGTTTGTAAGGCTTAATATGAAATATGTGATTTAATATGATTTAGCTCAGATAATTCAATTTAAGATAAATGATTTAATTCAAACAAAATATTCTATTATTATATGCATGAAAATTTCTCGCAATCACATTGGTCGGATCCTATACACGGACCAGTCCTCAAAAACTCATGTTGACTGGTTATCCGATGAATATCAATTTCTAAATATAGCCTATATGGAAATTCCCCGGAACCTGTCGTAGCGCAAGCGCAGTTAGACCGGAACGAATATGTCAGACGACAATAGAAGATGGCTGCTGGTGAACGTTTCTCCTCCGTTACATCAGAAATTACCAAAACTATTCGAGGATAAAGATGCTGTTAACATAAAAAAGGCCATTGAACACGCAGTGCATGTCCTCCATGCTTATCTTAAGAAAAATAACCTGATGATGCCTTCGAAAGCTACAATGCAGAACTGTTGAATTCAAACTTGGCTAAATTTTACACGGAGGCTCGCGTACGAAAATCAGAACCTTGATTTTTGTTTTGTTTTATTTTTTTGTTGAAGCATATAATAAAACAGTTATGGGCTTTAGTGCTGGTACCAGCACAAAAGTCTATAAATGTATATTAACAAATACTACAAAATGTATTTTTTTGAGATACATGTACTATAGGCAAGATTAATTGATAAGCATATACTGTACTATAAAAATGTTACACATGATCAGTTAAATTATCATCAAAATCAACTTGTTATTTAAAATAACTTTAATATTTGTCTTCCAATCTGACAGGTGTGTCGGTGAATCTATAATAATGTAGTAACATTATATAATATAAGCTGTGATGTGACTAGGTGGGAGGACAAATTTATCTAAATCAGTATAAAATTTGATGTGAATATGTATAACACCCTTAGTGCTATATGCTACCTTACACTTTGTACTTGTGATCTGTGTTAGAGTTATCCCCCATAAAATAACTTCAACAGGGCATTATTTGTTAATTCAGGATTTATAACGTCTTACCAATGCATCTGTGTGCCTTTCAAATGTGTTAACAAAAAAAATAAAAGTAACTAGAAAACATTAGTCAGACATCAATGTGCCCCTTGGCCCTGTGGTAATCTATGAATAGTAACGTCAGCCTTGACCCACTGTGTTACAAACTCATCTCTGTTATTCACATTCTTGACCTTCATACATGTATAAACTTTGATGAAACTTTGTTAAGAAATGAAGTTGGTAGAGTGGGTGGGTAACACTATCCCTCCCCGCACCCCACCCCACCCGCCAAAATGAAATGGCAGGGGCAATAGAAATACTTTACAGCTTTGTTAGTGTTGAGTTGAACTCTTGTATGTTATAATAAGGTAGCATATGTCCTTAAGGATATAGAATGTGAAAGCTCCAGATAGAGGTTTTCACATTATCACATTTTATTTTTTTTACATTGTGACTTTATAAACTAAAACTCATTGTAAACCAAACTAATAAGCAACTGGTCATGAGTTTTGGTTGTTGATGTCTTGGTTCAAATTAATTTTGAAAACTGAGTTTAATAATTTCTAATGATATTTTTCAAAAGAAGCAAATAAATATTTAGTCTTCAAATAGTTTGAACTCTTCCAATGATTGATTAACATGATAATTCTGTAAATTTGTTTAGCCAGTATATAATAGGTACTAAAAGAAAATGTGAAGGTATTTTGTACAGATACCCGGTAAGATACTAAATAATAATGTACGTGAACAAGTGAGCCGGCCCTTCAGACAGGTGAGCTAGATGTGTTAAAACATTGTTAACTAAATAACTACATAGTATCACATGATCACTAGAACCTGTTCAACTACTACTGTCCCGTGCTGGTATTACCTTCTCAAGTTCCTGTGTAGGAGTTAAGGAAATACAAGTCCTGATTAATGGAATGATGGCTCACAATTTCGTTTTACTGTTGCACATCTGTGTTGACAATTTTAGCTTAAACTGTCTTTGAGAAGTCTTTCGACACTTTAAATTTTGTGCTGACACTAATCAAATCTCAAATTAAATAATTGTAATCAGCCAACAGACTTTGTTCATACTCGAAGCATAATTACTCAACTTGCTGTGTGATTTTCAATCATAATTAGTTAACATACCTATTTGTATAAGGACAATCACATTTTTGCACATGAAATGATGGTTAATTTATAAAAGGATAAAGTAATGATCAAATGATGTGTGCGTATATGGTCAGAGGCTGCTTTAGGCTACGTTTCCATCATTTTTTAATCTTGAGATATGTATTCCACCATATTATACACCATAACAATTTACAGACATATTATATGTATACTGATTATACTGGATATAGTGCTGAACAGTCTGATGTGTAACTGTTGGTGTACTGGCTGGGCAGAGATTATGAAACATGCCCCAAGTGGAAACCTGTAGTGGATAATTATGCGGACTGAGAATGAGACAAGTCCAACATCTCTCCAAGAGTCGCCCATGACCAATACACCTTACTGTTTGCCACTTGAAAATGTAATTGGACGTATATTCATGTCTACTGCAATGCCTTTAAACAACATGACTTAAATCATGCCATTATTTAAATAAGGTCATTCGTTTTTTTTCGAGTGCAAAATTTTGTTAGTGATGCCTTGTTTTCATTTCACCAGCAAGCCAATGCCACATCTGATTTCATTATTTCTAGACAGATCAATGTGGATGTGTGTGGATACATGGCTCATTTGTTTACAGTTGGGATAATGAGGAGGCTTTTGGAGGAGTATTAATTGCTTGTAAACTCATTCAGTATGATTCACCCCTATAGACACATTTGAACTCTTCCAATACAAAGGTTGGAATAGTTCATTATAAAATTTCAGGGGTGAATGAGTTAATGGTTGGTTGGAAAATTACACAGTACATTTACATGATTATCATTAACAAATCATTAACAAGTGAAAAGTGTTATGTAGCTGAAAGGGTAGAATGTCAAATATTAACTGTTGTTAGTTTCCACTACTGGAATAACTATATATAGTATATGTTCATATATTTTCTATTATGATGAATTACCTCTCATTACAGAGAGCGGAAAGGATGAGAAGTTCAACAGTCGCAAACATTTCAAAGCACACAGTATAATCAAGTACAATAATACATTACCATATACATTTATAAAGATTTATTCTTGAATTGACAGCACATTTATAAACCTGGTATATTATATGAATAACCATGAAAAATTTGCAAGAAAACCATTAATGTTACTACTGATTATAATCATGTGTAGAGTATGTCTACAGTTTAGATGTGTCAACTTGCTGTTACATTTATTGTTTCCTTCTTAAAATAACCCCACAGACAAGGATAATTTTATCAGTAAACTTACGGCTGACTTGCCGATGCTCTGCTGTATCTCGTTGAGAAACTCCAGCTGTTGAGCTGCCTCATCCAACTGATCTTCTAGGAGCTGGCATCGGATGATCCCTGAATCACACAAATTGATTATCCTAAGTTAGGGAAAGGAAATACACTGTCTCTGGTACCAAGTGATATGTGACATCATACATGTTTTTGTATCAAGCAACCTGGAACACATCTACATGAGTTTATTGTTCATTGCTAAGAAAATGACAAACTCTTCAGTTATTGTATTGTACAAATGAGCTTCCTTTTAATTTGCTATTTATTAAACGAGTCTAAAAAGTTTTTCATTTCACCAAATTAGTGTTCATGTTACATTTAAACAAGACAATTCGGCAAATTATAGTCCCCCACCGAATGTGAAATGCACAGATGATAAATTTGTGCAGGAACTAATTCTATATATGAATATTTGACAGACCCACCATATACAAAACGGAATAGTGTCAGTGCTACTATTGCAAATACATCTGGTGGATGTTTACTGGTTAGTGGTACCAGTTTACTATTAAATTGCATCTGGTGACATTATACATTCTACAGCGTTTCATTATTGGATTGCATTTAGTGGTATAAATGTGGATAGAAGTTCTAGTAACTAGAAGTGTAGGAGATAGAGCCCGGACAATTTTTTCTTTGATAAAGGTCAAAGGTCAAAATGTAGGTCACAATGACCTACTTTTGATACACGACACACCGCCTCACCAAAGTGAACCCATACACCAAGTATGAACAGTTCCAGTGACTAGTAGTGTAGGAAGGACGGACACGACGCAAAACTATCGTCCACCTCCCCCCCCCCCCAAACCCCCCCCTGGTTGTGTGCTTATTTTGCAATTAGAATGGGATTTGCCTAGATCTGCTTTCATTTCTGTTCTATACTTTCAGAAAGGAACTTGAAGAGTTGTATGCATTTTGGTACTAATGGGTTATCCTTCTGTTGTGAATAGTCACGTGTCTATGACATTGAATTGAATTGTGTGTATTGATAGGTACCGGGCACTAAGAACAGCTCTACTCCATTTCACATGAAACTTTAGTTTTAACAGTATAGATAGTAACCAAACTGGGATTCAGGGTAAAAACCGAAATTGGACTCCTATCTGATATGTGATGGTAGGAAACAAACTCTGAATCAAGTTTTACCTGTGAGGGCAGCCACACTAGTTTCGTCCATTTTCATGGCATTCCTATAACATCTCATGGCATCCTTGACCTTGCCCTGAAGCAGTAGTTGGAAGCCAAGCTCGTTGACATAATCAGCAGTGTCAGGGCTCTGTTGGACACATCGCTCCATTAACGTGTAAGTCTGTTGTAACACCAGCTGGTTCCTCCCACACTGAAACAAGACAGATGTAACACTGCACAGCACTCAAACTTGATGTTAAAATGGTTATTTTTGATGATGGAAACTTGTTACCTTGATCAGTTTGGATTCCATTATGTATGTTGTAGGCCATTGTACTTCATACTAGTATAACATCAGAACATTGAAAAATGTACCCTTGATTTTACAATTTTAGGAGTTTCTCTGCACAAATAATAACAATATTTACTGAAAAGAAATTGATTTGTATTGAAACTAAGTCCTGATATTTTGCATGTTTGCATGAATACAATATGAATGCACTGGAACCTTGGTAGATTCCTGTAGAAATAGATAGAAATTTGAATCTAACTATATCATATTGAAATAATATTAACACAGACTAAAATTGTAAAAAAAATGTTTCAGCTATCATAAAGGATATCTTAAAAGTCCAACCTTGATAAAATATTCATATATTTTAAGGTCGAAATTTTCCATTTTGTTCTCAATTCCTTTACACACCTTTCCCAATATATTACAACACCTTGATATATCACCAATGTCTGTGCCATACTGCGATATATGTTGTCATACTTACTATCCTACAGAACGACTGTGCCATGCTGTGATATATGTTGTCATACTTCCTATCCTACAGAACGACTGTGCCATACTGTGATATATGTTGCCATACTTACTATCCTACAGAACGACTGTGCCACACTGTGATATATGTTGTCATACTTACTATCCTACAGAACGCCTGTGTCATACTGTGATATATGTTGTCATACTTACTATCCTACAGAACGTCTGTGTCATACTGTGATATATGTTGTTATACTTACTATCCTACAGAACGACTGTGCCATACTGTGATATATGTTGCCATACTTACTATCCTACAGAACGACTGTGCCATACTGTGATAGAGACTAGCACTCCTTGGCTCAGTTCTGTCTAAAGTTGTTATTATGTCACCGAGTTTGGTTGAAGCCTGAAATAGACAATTTCTAATACAGAGTGGTCTGTACAACTTCATAATGTTTCAGTTATGGATGATTGGAACAGTATACAATACACAAAGTAAAATTTCAAAGAGATATGAAAGAGAAGTGTGATTCTTCTCTTCTGCTTGAGCAATGTGACTGAGATACTGAAGAAACTAAATATTACACACTGATTTGTAGATAGTGTAAAATAGACAATTTATCTATCTGTGTTATCAATAGTCAATGGCTTTCAATTTCAAACATTTCATTTGTTCATTGTTAAATTTTAGTCAATACGTTTTCTACATTGGCAACTCTGATAGACTGTTACTTTATCCTTTCAGCACCTGCATTTGTAAACGTGCATACCACTATTGGATAACAGGAAATTAAACTATCAAGACAGTGAAATATAGCCAGTTAAAATCAAAGAAAGAACACATGGTTGGTTAACAACCAAATAAGATATTCTTTAAGACGTTCATCATTATCTTTTGCAGACTAAATCTTGATCTTAAGCAGCAAAACAGTATTTACTGGACCAACAGGAGTAAGTGGGTGCTTACCTCAGAATAATTTCCTTCCCTACACAACAGGTACAGGGTCTGGTACCGCAGAGCCTCCAGACAGTGCATGTCCTGGCCGAGGGCTCTGTAAGTATCACAAACTTTCATTACAGACATTGTAAGTCCAGCAGACTGAAAACTCTCTTTAAAATGAAAAAAAAATCCATAACTATCCAGTCCACGAAAAAAAACTTGAATTATGTCAGTGTGACATTAAAGCCGCTCACCACTTTAAATTTAATTGCTTCAGTAACACGTTGAGCATCAATATCTACTATAATACTCTGTATTCTGCTAATTGAAAATCAGGTCATGTGATGATGTTGCCTTTGGAGTTTCCAAAATCAATCACCTCTTAAATGATGCCTTAAAAACATTTCTACCTCTACTCTTTTTCACCCTCTTTTGTGACGCATTATTGTAATTTTCATTAATTAGCATCCTCCAATGATGTGACATGAGCATTTACATGCAGAATGGCAATCGGTGAATGGGTAATAAAGAATAGGTGCATTTTGAAAAGAGACATTGAACTCCTTTTATTTATATGTATTTTTTATTCATATTAATAATAATTACTAATATATGTAGTGACTTTATTTACTGTCATTGAATATACAATTCATCACAAAATCTCACAAATGCTCTTGGAATATATTTGAATTTTCATATTTCTCAATGCGACTTTACCTACATAAGAGTTATTTCCCTTACACCGGATTGGATAATATTTTGACACAGCGCGAATTCTTGTCAAACAGCAGCGGCAGTTGTGTCATGTTCTTAAATTGTTACATTTTCATATATAAATACCCCAGAAATAGCATGCTGTGTTACAGAAATGTTTGATAAGCAGTTCACATATCGTCTCGTCTTAGAGCCACGTCCGTGGTAGCAACGATGGTTTATTACCGTTATCAACCTAAGCACAATATGATCAAAATAGAGGTTATACTTCATCACGCATACGGTTTATAATATATATTTACTTCTTCCTTGTACTTACAAAATATAAAAAGCTAGACCATAGGTGGTGGGCACGTCTATCAAAAAAAATTGAATAAATAAAACTAGACGTGCCAACCACCTATGGCTAGACCGGAAAGATGTGTGCTTTCTCGAATCAGAGTCACGAAAACAAACACTCCTCAATCCAAGTTGCTAAAACCCTCAAACCTAGTGCATGCATTTCACCACCACAACACTCATAGAATGCACCGGAGATAAACATTTCGTTTGGAGAGGAGTATCAGAAGAATTTATGTAACCGACAAGTGAGTGTCAGAGATTCTACTTTCTATTTACGATAACGAAACTATATAGCGGATGCATGCAAGACTGAATTATGCGCACGCACCCGAACGGAAGTGGGTCCGTCACTTCGTTCTCTGGACAGAATCAATAAGCCACTCAGCTCTCGCCAAGAGCAGCTTAAAAAACATCTGCTTATTCAACAGTTAACAATACTTTTCACAATGATTCTACCTGCTGACCCTTTGACCTGTGACCCTTGAAGCCTGATAATGAGCTGATCCAACTATCTGATAAATGTATGACCATAACACATACTTTGATGTCTTTAATATTCTAGTTTACATCATTTGGGTCAGTCCTGTTCCTGAAGTTACTGCTATATCGGACATGATACCAGTACTGCAGTACCTTTACCTGGCCTTTGACTCATTGACCTTTAACTTCTATCTGACCCCAGACATTACCTCTGTGCTGTCTCCACAGTTTGGTCCCAGTCCTGAAGAGCCAGCTGGAGCTTCATCTTCTCCACAAGAGCAGGAATGAAGGCAGGGTACCCCACGATGACCTGGTTCACCAGCTCCAGTGCTCCAGTGTAATTATGGCGCACCTCAAAATATTTAGCCTTCCCAAACAGGGCATCAATGTCTCTGGCTCCCTCATTACTACCAGGACCAAAAAAGTACAAGTAAGGAGGCAGTACTCAAATTGGATCACTTATTGCAAAAATACTTATAAATAAATAAATGTGTCAACAAATCAGTTATAACAATGATGTAGTCTTGGAATAGATAGCCATGCACCATTTTTTTGTCTACAGATGATAAGTTTTTAAGTTCAGATAGCACAAGAAAATGAATTCAAACTCAAATGTCAGTGTTTTGATTACGTTTAAAAAAAAAATGGTGTGTGCAATGACTATGCATTCTGTTTTGGACCATAGGAATAATTCACACTATAGAAATACTTTTTGTCATAAATTCTTAAGGTCATCATAAAATGTTAATATGCTGACAAAAAAGTATTCATTTGAAGTGTAAGATACTGCGGAAACGCTGATAGGTGACTTCAAAGCGTTCTATAAATAATTCAAGTGAGCCCCGGGTGCTAATTTCGTTTGTAAGAACACCCAGTGATATTCTTCCTTTGATAAAACCATAAATGAATATAATCCCTCCTCAGATTTTTCAATGAATTAATAAAATAATTTTATGGTGATCCGATTTCGGCACTGTTACCTTATCCTCAGATTTTGTGAAAACTAATCACTCTGTTATACCATAACCCTAGTCTGAATGTACATCTGTAATCAGTCTCTAACCATAATAAAACTGGCAGAATGGACAATAAGTAAACAAAATCAATGCCTTTGCCAATAAGAGGATATGGTAAGACTACCGTTTGGATTATATATCAACCTAGAAAATAATCTCAACTGTTCTGGACTAAGACAGAATTATTCATGAATATCAAGTAACCAAATAAGCTTGATGAAAATTAATTTTATCTTTATATCTAAGCCAATCAGAGTCCATGGAAGGCTTGGCACCTATCTTGGATTTATAATCAGTATGAAAATAACAGGTGAGATGATATTTCGCACAAATCCTTTGGTTAACAATGATTTATTTATTACCCATGTTGTGCCAAACACCTCTGCCCTCCCAGGGACACCATATTCTTTTTAATTACAACGTTGAATTCCCATGGCCCAAGGATACTTCAAAATTGTCAAATTACCCAGGTAAAAAAAAAATCTCACATATACTTAAGGAGCAGAGGTACTTCATACTGAATAGGAAACACTTCAAAGACAACTCACGCAATGGCATCATCGAAGTATTTAATGGCCTTTTTGGGGTCTCTTCCACTGTTGAGTTCCACCCAGCCCTTCATCACTAAACCCTACAACAAATGTTAGGAAAGTGCTTGTTTGACAAATGATTTTGAGATAAAGCTAAACCATCATTACAAATCATATGATGTCCAGTCAGATGTCACCTCATTTCCTAGAAAGAACTATCTAATACATATATACATGTATATAATGTAAAAAGAAAAATTCTCAACATTGAGTCTTTTGCAATATATGACTATGAGCCAATGACTATTACATGTATATATATATATTTATAATTTGAGTAGCAAAATACAAATTTCTAACATAAATCTTACATGGTAATGCAACTTACTGTATTTTTACATCAATTTGTGAGGAGTTGTGTGTTAGGAACTTTCACTAACATTTACATGTAATCAGACATATTTCACATGGGTCATCTCTGTCAACGTTACTCCCGTGAAGTCAATCCACACAAAAAAATATTAGTTTGAAGTAAATTATGAAATATGGGATCTTTTGCTTTACATTACATAACAGCATAAATCAACAGGTCAAACTTTTAACTTGTTTCAAAATCATTTTTTTTATTGATTTGGTTCAGTATTGTTTAAAGTCCTATCAACATCGCTGGTCATTTAAGGACGGCCATTGTTTTGAATGAGGATTTAACAAAGCATGGGATAGCATAGGTCAAGAAACTGAATACAAAATTCTGTAAAAGTGAAATATGACAGTATTTAATATCGAACAGTAGTAACTTTTAACATACATAACTTAGCTTTTTACAAATATTTCACAAATATCACAAAATGAATGCAATATTACCTCCCTTGCTATGTTAAATTGGCATTCAAAAGCAATGTTTGGAATTACAGCTAGAGCTTAATATGTGGTTTCTATGGACCAAATGTTGTTTTTGGTGTGTTCAGTTGATGTAGACTGTCAACCATATACTCACATCCTTTGTTGTATTCATTTTAAGCATTCTATCAATGTACTCTCGGGCCTTGTCAAACTTTCTACTGTGGAACAGAAACCAGGCAGCATAGTACAACCCCTGAAACACAAAGGAATAGGCAATGTCATAAGACAAAATTTATCTTAAAAGTATCAGTGTAAGTTTCCCTTCACACATGCTGTATATATTACGGAATTAAAATTCAAAAATATATGTTCTGCAAGCTTCTACAGTTTGTCTGAAACTTTTAACAATATGGAACAACAGTCCTTGCATTTTGTTTCTACTTTGACTTTTCATGAACAGATTTCTATTTTATAAAGGAAGCCTGCACAGTTGACAAGTAAATTTGCTCCGTTATACATTCCAATTCAACAATCTGTATGAATACAAAAATATGAAAAATATGACTGGAAAACAAACATAGCAGAATGATCAATATTAAAAAAAAATGCTATTTTTCAATATTGATTTTCACAGCACATAGACTCAAGCATTTAGTACTTCTTTTTACTAAGTCATTTAATTATCAACAAAGCAGGTAGATAACAATGGGCCTTAAACAGTACCAAATTTTACACCAATCAGACTTTCTCTAAACATTCCAAAAATTTTAATAATAATGTTTTTTTACCAATTCTCCAGCCTGTTTTCTTTCCTCTTTCAATTTTGCATCAAGATCTTGCAGTGCTTCTCTATCTGTAAAAATGAACAAAAAACAGATACTAATGCTGAAAATACAATAATTACACAGATTTGGACAGTGATCATATTTTGGTGACTCAATTTTTGTATAAAGACAGTCAAACTGCTCTCTGTATTATCCTCAAAACTTACCAACATTCTGACTTTGTTTGTGACCCAGCATTAGTGCCATGACAGAACATAGATTGACATCACGTTTGTCTTTCAGAAGGTCAAGCTCTCTCATGCCTTCCTGCGTACGACCTTGAAGAAGAAAGGAAACACTCAGCATAAAGAGTACCTCTTCATTCTTAATTTAGATTACAAGAAACTTACAACATATATATGACCTCATAAGAAAACAGGTCTTTGTTTTTATAGTTAATATCTATTTTGTTTACTAGTTCCAACATAAAATGAACTAGCCTCAGGTGTTAGACTAGACTTGAGTAAATATATTCATTCAAAGTTACTCTTACTTGAATTATCTGTCATTCCAAATTTGGCAAAATATGTCATTTTCATTCATGATAATCAATTAAATAAATGAAATTTCTGATACTAAGCTTTAGTATACACTGCTGCATTTTTTTTTATCTGTAACTGTAGATGTTCCAGCAAAGAAAAAAGGGGTAGGCAAAACTTCCTTTATTTCACTACAGGGATGTGATTGGGAAAATCGAAGTGAAAAAGGAAGAACATGCCCAACCCCCTTAAAATTATACATTTTTCAGAACAAATCAAGATATTTCAAAATTATTGAAAAGAACAGAAAAGAAAAACACTGTTATCTATACAACTCTAGAAACCATTATTTTACTAGGCTTGATTTTTTTCTCACATTATTGATTATTTTGAGAATATTTTAATGTCTCTATCATGTCGGGACAAAATCTGTACTCTATGGTATTTGTGCAGTCACAAGTTTTCATAGGCTTTTGCTAGGTTCAATTAAAGCCAAAAAATCTCAATTTGGAAAAAGGGAATTTAAGTACTCTTAATTTTAAACAGCAATTCAGTGATTTACGTCAGACAGACATTCATTTCAGAATGTTCTGAAGAATTCACAAGAATTTCTCCAATTCAAATGGACCCTACTTGACTGGAGTGCGTCACCTGCTCTTGACTGCAACCATATGTTTATGTTTAACTATATTTTGTTCAATATTAACTATAGGTATGTGGAGAAAGTGTTACAGTATATATATATGTAAATCAAAGTATTCTTGTTTTAAGAGTTATTGCATGAAAATAATTTGTGCAGACGCCGCTGACACATTGATCCATGTCACTTATGTTTTGTAGGCGACACAAAGTGAGAGGGAAATTCCTTGGTTGAAACTGTTACCCTGTAGGATATAGGAGTAGGCCCTGAAGAATTTAAGAACAACATCATTGCTGTATTTTTGAAGTCCTTCAGTTGCAGCATTTTCCATATGACAAAAATACCCCTCCCTACAGTAGTAGTTGATCTTCCCCTGCAAATGTGAACAAAATCTGAGTCAGTTTTTCATAACAGTGAACACATATATATTTGATCATTCAACTGCCTTACATTTTAAAGAAATTTGGCTGCATGGTACCGTTTCACGACATTTCATTGTGACATTGATATCATCTTGTAGCATTTCAAGTGCAGAAAAACCTTGGATATCAATAAAAAAAAGGGGCCGTTGTTGTTAAAATAAAATGATGGCAAAGAACGGGCCAATTTTAGTTTTGAGGGGACAATCAAATGCCCTTAATCTTTAGTGTTATTCCTGCAAGTGGTGACTATATCATTTTACACTGGCTCTGATGGCAGTTGTTACCATTGTGATACTGATGTTGCTTACATAGGCCTAAATGATTCATAAATCAAAGCTGTATGGGCAAGTGCAGGTGCTTTTTGTGAAATATGTTCAACACTAAACCAAATATCATCAGGATGCCAATTAAAAATATGAGTCCTTGATATCATTATCGAATATATTATTTGTTTTCACTGTTACCTGGAACAGTCTTTTGACTCATTGAATATCCTACTCTAGGATTAAAGCATTAAAGCCATTTTGGTCTCTTTGGAGTATAACACATAGATAGACTACTTCAACTTCAACAGGATACTCTAAAACGTTCAATATATTGAACATAAGTTAGAGGCGTCAGAGAGAGCGGTTAAAAACAAGTATTTTTATTTTTTATTTTTTAGAACTATATATGATAAAGGCGACATGTACGCTTAGAATTTGTCAGAGAGGAGATTTGCCTTCAGTGTTGAGAGGTCTGCACTGTCGGCGATGAAGGTTGGGAGGCTGTTCCAGGTACAAATTGTTCTAGGCCACAAGGCTGTTTATGATTTTATATAGTAATATGGTGGAGGTCATTTTACGGCGTTGTTCAAGGGATTGCCAGTTCAGGGTTTGGAGCATTTCTGTAACACTACTGGTGTAGTTATAGCACCCAAGGGTGTACTTGGCGGCTCTTCTCAGCACCATTTCAACTTTATGGGTAAGGTTTGCCCGCCATGGATCCCAGATGGGGCTACAGTATTCAATGTGTGGGCGGACATAAGTTTTATAAGCTAACTCTTTTGTTTTTACATTGGTAGTTTTAATATTTCTCCAAATGAATCTTAGGGATGAATTTGCCTTGTTGGTAATGTGGTAACGACTAGTCATTAGCTTTTGAGATGTTGGATTTCTGGTGGGATGATAGATGAACTGCTGGCATAGGCTCGGGGATGACAAGAGTCAGAAACATAAATGCAGGAACGTTGAATTATATGACAGAAACCGTGGTGGCACTTGTGCAAAACATCAACAACCTGACAACTTCAGTTTTTACTTTAGTTGCCGGTAACGTAACATTAAGTTGTCGTGTCTTATTGAGGCAATACTGAGTGAATCGCTGAAAAATATTTAATAAGCTGAAGGCAATATTTAGCTATACTTACGATGATAACGGGATCAATATCCGCCATGGTGTTGTAATTTGTTTATTTATTTTTTACAAGTTATATCGTCCCTGGCTTCAATCGGATGTATTTCAGGAATTTCCTTAATGCGCATGCTTTCAAAAAGTTTTTCTTCCGGTAGGTCAAATTATGCTACACGTGGGTGTTTGAATAGTTTCGCATTGTAATAATGTTCCTCAATTGTCTGTCATCTAATCCCCACATAGAAAATACAAGCGCCTTTTATTTTTGGTATCTTCGACAGAAAACACAATTTAAAGAGCAGTATATCGTACAGAACCTGTCGAGACAATGCAAAATATGACAATCCCCTTCGCGTCACAATCAGTGACCCGTGACGATCGCTCCATGACAATTACGGCAACAAACCCATGCGGTCGGGTCTGTCGATATTCCCTATGTAGTGGCACATAGGCTATCATTTACCTTTGATCAGCAGTGCGAGCAAAGAGATTATTTAATCTGGGAGAGGTGTGAGGAAAAAGTGAAATGTCGCGATACGACAATAACAGTGGACCGTTGACTCTCATCCATGATCGTAAGTAAACGATTTTATATTGATTTTATATTATTTTTTTTTACATTTTTTTGGTTTTATTGCTTTGATTTTATTTCATTATTTGCTTTGCTGTTCCAAATTTACTTATCGTTAAATATATCATAGGCTATTTTGAGACAGTATGATTATATAAAGGTCTATACTGTAGCTACATTATTTGCAAAGTTATAATAGGATCGATTTAAAAAAAAAAAAAAAAGTTTAAATATCAGTAGTTCAAATATTATATAGTATTGATTTCACGGGAATAACAGTTTGCACTTAAAAAGCATACATAACGCAAAAGACAGCTTGATGCGAGTCTTCTCAATTTGTTATTTTTTATCCATTCATAGACTATTGTTATAGAGTAATTTATGTAAATGAAGCTCTTTAATTGTGTATTTAAAAAAAAAAAAACTTTTAAACTTTTTTGATGACTGGCACCATGCAGGAAGGACTGGACTATTTAGAGTAAAGCGTGATGAAAAATGATAGCTATATGTTTTAATTGATTTATTTATATAAGCAGTTATGGAGAATCTATACACAGATACATACATTAAGTGTCTATAATTTGTTAAAAGGGATGGGGAAAATCTTTGGAATATCCCCAACCCACCCCAAATCATAATCAAACAATCAATAGAGTATACATAAACAAATAGAAAATTATATGATATGGAATTATATATATACAATACCATTAAATACAAGTTCATTGCTCATGCAAAAATAACTGTACCGCGCATAATTTTATTTAAGAACCTCCATACTTGCTGGTTTCCAGAAAAAATAATACTGACTGTTTAGAAAGGTTTTGATGAAAATGTGAGTAATTAACATTTCTTTCCTTAAAATCAAAAGTTATTTAATTTAAATTTTCATTTTTAACTAATTTAAAGCACTGTAAGCAGATAATAGCAGCTGATACTGATCAAAATTACACTGTTAAAACACACCTGTAATGTATCAGTGCAGTCTGTTCAAACTTACCTGTAATTTGACTCTGTCATATAATCTACCACTGAGGCTAGCAAGGGGGTTCTTCAGAAGATGTGATACTGATTAAGCTATTATTCAAATTATAGGTGTTCACAGATGAAACCAGGAATTATTTATTCCGATTTTTTTCTCATGTTTGTGTAAATTAAAAAAAAAAGTTTAGTGATGATGCAATTAATACTTGCAGTGTGTATATTAGGTAAACCCTGCCCTCTTCTAACACACCATTTAATTAGGTACCCAAAGATAAAGTCAAGTGTATCGCATGAATAATCAACATTGATAAAACAGTTTAAAGATATATCTTTGTTTTACAGTTAGTAGCTGAAATATCACACGTGTGGACCTGTACAGATTGTATATGTGTTTTATACACATATATTTGATTATAATCTCAGATTATGATTTGGATTTATGGTGAAAACATTAAATTATTACAGAGTAGATTAAAGTTTATGTTTCCAGCAGTTAAAGTCTGGTTAGCTATGCACTTTAATTTAATAAAATAGTTTTTACAGTGCCTCTATTCCTTTTTTAATAGGAAACTCATCATCCGAACACATTCGAAAGTTAAAAAACAATTGACTCCACAATTATGATAACTGGTCATTGAATCTGTTTTAAACCAGAAGGTTTATAATGTTTACTAGAGCTATACATGTGTATGTTATATAAGGCATTTGTAAAGAGCCACCAGTTGTTATGAGTTGTATTTCTGGTTTTATTTTATTTCAATTGGTATCATATGACTAATTTACATCTAGTGCACTTTCAAGCTTCAACAGACAAAAAAGCTAGAGAAAACATGGCAATATTTAAGCTTAACTATGTAAAGCGTATTTGGCCGGTTAATGAACCAGTACAGCTGAGGTCCACCCCCCCCCACCCTCCCACTCAAATTGATTCAATGAAAAAGAAATATTCTATCTTAAATTTGTGGTTTGATCAACTCGTAATCAAATTTCTGTTTTCACTACATTTATTTTATAAATTAACACTTTAATACTTTTAATGTCACTGATAACAATACGATTTAATACTGTATGTTAAAAATAACTGTCCTTAAATGTACGTAGTGGATTATAATTATTGTACCTATAACTGTGAAAGAAGTTTTATACTGTTAGTCTATATAACTAAATAGCACCATGTAGAACAGCATGCATCATGTAACAACCAATGTTATAGTGTTTGTTTAATTTCCTAGTAACCACGTCTTATTCTTTTGAAAAAATCCATGAACATGTTTTTCAGTTTTTGTCACTACATGAAATTCTACCAGTATTTGTTACTTGTGTACCCAGTATACTTTTTCACCGAGTAAAGAACATGTATAGATACATGATACTTGAATTATGACTGTCCATCCATTCACTACCAGTAAATACTTTTCAACCAATTGTTAATTGACAAGAAAAACTTCCACAACATATAGATACATGATACTTTAACGATGACCGTTCATCCATTCACTACCAGTAAATACTTTATAACCAATTACATTGACTAGAGAAAACTTCTACAACACAACAGAAGATATATAATACTTAACTATAGGTGGCCGTCACAACCAGTAATTACATAAATAATTATATTGACGAGAAAAACTTCTACGACACCATGGTAAAAATCCTGATTGACGTTAAGTGACAAGTTCACCAAAAAAGTCATTTTAAATATTTCAAAAAATGATGAAAATATTACTGTCAATTAAATAATACATGTAGCTGATGTACAAATAGGCAATGTAAGACAAGAAACATAACAGTATATATATGTTTAAAAACCTATAAGCTGATCCTAGTATGAAATGTCTGGTCAAATTTTAACTTGTGTCAGTTATATTATCTTCAAACCATTATTGTTTCTATACCCAATTGATAATGTTAATTAGCAATTCAATATCTCTGTTTATATAAAAAAGTGAAGAAACAAACACTTTGTTTGTAAATATAAGTGTTACGTCAGTAATTTGCAAGCTTATCATGCGTTGGGAGATTTTTATATGTACTACATGTAGTATGTAGCTGTACATACATGTATGTATACAATTCTATGTGGAATTTTGACAGGTATTTAAAAATGAGTCCTACGCCCATTCAACTTCTGGTATATATATGACATAAAGTGATCTGTACATTTATATTCTTCTAGCTAGTTAAAGCACAGTGTGGTGAATTAAAAGTCCAAGCATACATTGTGGACAAAATCAACCAGCAATGTTTAGTTTGCCATGAGACTGTGAGCTAATTGAAGATGGCCCTTTAATAAAACACTAAATCAAAAGCTACAACCTCAAAATAACAGCCTCACTTTAAGTTACACTGTAGCTACATCATACCTACCAAATAGAGAAGGTTTGCTGTATACGTATGAGTTACACTGTAGCTACACCATACCTACCTAATAGAGAAGGTTTGCTGTATACATATAAGTTACACTGTATCTACATCATCCCTACCAAAGAGAGAAGGTTTGCTGTATACATATAAGTTACACTGTACCGCTACATCATACCTACCAAATAGAGAAGGTTTGCTTTATACATATAAGTTACACTGTAGCTACACCATACCTACCAAATAGAGAAGGTTTGCTGTATACATATAAGTTACACTGTACCGCTACATCATACCTACCAAATAGAGAAGGTTTGCTGTATATATATAAGTTACACTGTAGTGACATCATACCTACCAAATAGAAAAGGTTTGCTGTATACATATAAGTTACACTGTATCTACATCATACCTACCAAAGAGAGAAGGTTTGCTGTATACATATATGTTACACTGTAGCTACATAATACCTACCAAATAGAGAAGGTTTGCTGTATATATATAAGTTACACTGTATCTACATCATCCCTACCAAAGAGAGAAGGTTTGCTGCATACATATAAGTTACACTGTATCTACATCATACCTACCAAATAGAGAAGGTTTGCTGTATACATATAAGTTACACTGTTGCTACATCATACCTACCAAATAGAGAAGGTTTGCTGTATACATATCAGTTACACTGTACCTACATCATACCTACCAAAGAGAGAAGGTTTGCTGTATACAAATAAGTTACACTGTAGCTACACCATACCTACCAAATAGAGAAGGTTTGCTGTATATATATAAGTTACACTGTAGTGACATCATACCTACCAAATAGACAAGATTTGCTGTATACATATAAGTTGCACTGTAGCTACATCATACCTACCAAAGAGAGTAGGTTTGCTGTATACATATAAGTTGCACTGTAGCTACATCATACCTACCGAATAGAGTAGGTTTGCTGTATACATTTAAGTTACACTGTAGCTACATCTTACCTACCAAAGAGAGAAGGTTTGCTGTATACACATAAGTTACACTGTAGCTACATCTTACCTACCAAAGAGAGAAGGTCTGCTGTATACATATAAGTTACGCTGTAGCTACATCATACCTACCGAATAGAGTAGGTTTGCTGTATACATATGAGTTGCACTATAGCTACGATATATGTACATACATTGTACCTCCATGACGTAGTAGTTTTGCTATGTCACAGTTTAGCTACAATGAAACCTCCCTAATATAGCAGCTTTGCTATGTCACAGTTTAGCTACAATGAAACCTCCCTAATATAGCAGCTTTGCTATGTCACAGTGTAGCTACAATGTAACCTCCCTAGTATAGCAGCTTTGCTATGTCACAGTGTAGCTACAATGTAACTACCAAATAGAGAAGGTTTGCTATATACATATAAGTTACGCTGTAGCTACATCATACCTACCAAAGAGCGAAGGTTTGCTGTATACATATAGGTTACACTGTAGCTACATCATACCTGCCAAATAGAGTAGGTTTGCTGTAGACATATAAGTTACACTGTAGCGCTACATCATACCTACCAAATAGAGTAGGTTTGCTGTATACATATGAGTTGCACTATAGCTATGATATATGTACATACATTGTACCTCCATGACGTAGTAGTTTTGCTATGTCACAGTTTAGCTACAATGAAACCTCCCTAATATAGCAGCTTTGCTATGTCACAGTTTAGCTACAATGAAACCTCCCTAATATAGCAGCTTTGCTATGTCACAGTGTAGCTACAATGTAACCTCCCTAGTATAGCAGCTTTGCTATGTCACAGTGTAGCTACAATGTAACTACCAAATAGAGAAGGTTTGCTATATACATATAAGTTACGCTGTAGCTACATCATACCTACCAAAGAGAGTAGGTTTGCTGTATACATATGAGTTACACTGTAGCTACATCTTACCTACCAAATAGAGAAGGTTTGCTTTATACATATAAGTTACACTGTAGCTACATCTTACCTACCAAATAGAGAAGGTTTGCTGTATACATATAAGTTACACTGTACCGCTACATCATACCTACCAAATAGAGAAGGTTTGCTGTATACATATAAGTTACACTGTAGCTACATCATACCTACCAAATAGAGAAGATTTGCTGTATACATATAAGCTACACTATAGCTACATCATACCTACCAAATAGAGTAGGTTTGCTGTATACATATGAGTTGCACTATAGCTACGATATATGTACATACATTGTACCTCCATGACGTAGTAGTTTTGCTATGTCACAGTTTAGCTACAATGTAACCTCCCTTATATAGCAGCTTTGCTATGTCACAGTGTAGCTACAATGTGCCCTCCCTAATATAGCAGCTTTGCTATTTCACTCATACCTACCAAATAGAGTAGGTTTGCTGTATACATATAAGTTACACTGTACCGCTACATCATACCTACCAAATAGAGAAGGTTTGCTGTATACATATGAGTTGCACTATAGCTAAGATATATGTACATACATTGTACCTCCATGACGTAGTAGTTTTGATATGAATAATAAGTTAAACTGTAGCACTACATATACCCTCCTTTGGGTAGCTTTGCCTTATATAAGTTACACTGTAGCTACAATATAAACCTCCATGATTTAGTAGTTGTAATAAGTGTTATTGCATTGTAGCGCTACAATGAAACCTCCCTAATATAGCAGCTTTGCTATGTCACATTGTAGCTACAATGTGCCCTCCCTAATATAGCAGCTTTGCTATGTCACAGTGTAGCTACAATGAGACCTCCCTAGTATAGCAGCTTTGCTATGTCACAGTGTAGCTACAATGTGCCCTCCCTAATATAGCAGCTTTGCTATTTCACAGTGTAGCTACATATCAATACAACCTCCCTAATATAGTAGCTTTGCTATGTCACAGTGTAGCTACAAATCAATACATCTCCCTAATATAGCAGCTTTGCTATGTCACAGTTTAACTACAATGTAACCTCCCTAATATAGCAGCTTATAGTTATACTGCTTTTCTATAAGCTACACTGAATCAACTCTGTATGATATGCTTGTTGATGCAGACAACACTTATACTTTGGTATCAGAGTAATACTAATTATCTTAATGTAACATGTAGTATATGGATCAAACATACCCAGTGGCTAAATTCAATATTATCGAGTAGACATTAAAGGTATGTGTGACATATATCCCAGTGTTTAATTAACCAGTGATGTGTTCCTGTGTGTATTGTGTGTCTATGTTGCTCTACAAATAGATGTCCTTTATTTAGTTTGTTCTAGTCAATATATCACCCTGCCAGGAGACTCACTGTCGATTGAAATGTATATATTTGATTTTCATTAAAAACAAAGTCTGTTTTATGTCAGGTGGTAACACCTACCACCCCGCTATATTCTCCTGACAGCATGACGAAAAAGGGAAATACTGGGTTTAAAACATACATCAAGATTTACTTGCCATCAAATGAAAATGAATTATATTTAGCGATCAGGTTTGACAGTACTACGGTAGTATAGTCTGAGAGAATTAAGGCTGTGAATCAGCCCTGACTGGTTATAGGTAATACATTCCAACTAAATATGTATTTAAATACTATACCCTGATAGTCTACTGATCGGCTATTTGTGTTGTGACATAACCCTGATACGGTTGTTTGTCCGATAGCAAACTGACCTGTTGCCAATGACTGAAAGGATTACATGGGAATGTTTATAAAAGTATTTTCAGTATGCTTATTTTATTTTATTTCTTTTCACGATGGTGTACATTAGTCATACTAGAATTATTTGTCAAATCTTCAAAGGTTTGTCAACTTGTGTCAGAATAGAGTATATAATGGTAAAGGGGAACAAATCAGAATATATTTAAGGAATTAGCTAATGTGTGTTATTTATTTGGTCCATGACAAAAATTGTGGTAACATTTTGGATGTGATTAAAATAAATCAGTCTGTGATTTTAGATATTTTAACCTTGAATTCTGTCATGCATAGTACAAAGTACAGCAGTATAGTTTTATTTAGTGGTCCTAGTACACAGTATGGCGATAAATGATCCTAGTACACAGTATGGTGATAAATGATCCTAGTACACAGTATGGTGATAAATGATTCTAGTACACAATATGTTGGTATTTTAATGGTTCTGGTACACAATTCAGCAGTACAATTATATTTTAGTGGTTCTAGTACACAGTATGGTGGTAAGTGAGTGATCCTAGTACACAGTATGGTGGTATTTTAGTGGCCCTAGTACAAAGTATGGTGGTATTTTAGTGGTCCTAGTACAAAGTTCAGCATAATGATTAAATTGAATTTCAGTGGTGCTGCTACACAGTTAAGAAAGTTTGGTTGTATTTTACTGGTCCTAGTACACTGAGTTAAACAGTATTGTGGTTTTTCAGTGGTGTTGCTACACAGTTAAGAAGTTTGGTTGTATTTTACTGGTCCTAGTACACCGAGTTAAACAGTATTGTGGTATTTCAGTGGTGCTGCTATACAGTTAAGAAGTTTGGTTGTATTTTACTGGTCGTAGTACACTGAGTTAAACAGTATTGTGGTTTTTCAGTGGTGTTGCTACACAGTTAAGAAGGTTTGGTTGTATTTTACTGGTCGTAGTACACTGAGTTAAACAGTATTGTTGTTTTTCAGTGGTGTTGCTACACAGTTAAGAAGTTTGGTTTTATTTTACTGGTCCTAGTACAATGAGTTAAACAGTATTGTGGTATTTCAGTGGTGCTGCTACAAAGTCGGGTGGTTAGTGATCTTTAAGTACAGTCTGTTCAACAGTATGGAGGTATTTGAATGGTCCTACTAGTCCTTACTTAAAGATCTCAGTGTGTGGTATTTTAGTGGTTTTTGTACATTACGGTAGTTAAGTAGTAGTGGTGTTTTAGTGGTCCTTAAGAACACAGTTCAACGGTATATGTTGGTATTTTAGTGGTTCTAGTACAAAGGTCAGTAGAAGGGTTGTATTTTAGTGGTTCTAGTACAAAGGTCAGTAGAAGGGTTGTATTTAATGGTTCTAGTATAAAGTTTAGTAGAATGGTGATATTTTAGCGATTCTGTTTACAATTCAGTGGCATTGTGGTAAGTGACAAATGTTTTGTGACTGCTCCGGTAGATGTCTTGTAGAAAGATTATATAGATTTTGGTTGATAGGTAAAAGATCTAGCAGGATAGGCCTAACACATTGATACCTATATGGGTGTGAGATAAGTATACGCCATACATGGGCTTTGCTAACACTGGCAACACACCAAGCCTGTGTATATATATATACAGTTGTCAGTGGCAGCTTTTTGTACAGGCATTGGATCCCGCTAAGTCTGCAGGAACAACACCAGACTTAGTTCTACTTGCCTGAGTCCTCCAAAACTAAAATCTATAAACCTGCTGTGGAAATTCTGTAATTTTTTAATTGGATATTTATATTAATTAGTGATATATACGGTTGGAAGGATACCAGATCACAATGGCTTACATTGTAGGTAAGTAGTCACTGTGAAGGATGTACAATTGTTAATCACTACAGCATTTGATGTATATCTTATATAGGGGGATAATTTGAGATTGGTATATATATATATAATATAAGTACTGCAGTTTCACAGGTGTCATACACACAACCACTGAGGTCTGTACCAATTATAAGATGGTGTCAGAACTTTAAATCATTGGTGAATTCATGGAGGTATTTTAAAATGTTGATTGATAGTTTCAAAGACAATAAATACACACTAGCTATCTTGTTTCAGGGCTAGGGGAACTAAAGTAGTCAGTCATAATACGGTTTATGAGAACAGGTGTCTTTATGAGAAACAAGGGGCCAGTGTTCGTTTATGAGGAACAACCAGTTTGACCATTTATAAATGTAACAATTTCAGGTATAAATCCTGGAGGACCTGCACATGATTATGCAGGCCTTGCTAGGCTTTGTCAAGGCTCGCCTGAAAGCAGCATCAGATAACTAGGTCCGACTTTGTTTAATAAACGAACAACTGTAGTCCAACCGGTTTGACCTTTTACACAAAAATGGCCCTAGACCTTATTTCAGGGTTCACATCCTGACCTGTCTTATAATCAGTGTCATTGTCCATTCTGTGTTGTTACAATAATGCTGCCATGATCAAACTTTTTTATAAGTAAAAAGCATGGGATACTATATCAAATCATGTCATCTGACAGTGAGCAAGGAGTATCTTTTGGGGCAAAAGGATGTAGCAAAAAGCAACAGAGACTAAATACATGAAACATTCATCCATCGGTTAAACTATAGAGTCACCTGAGGATTCAAATCTGACTTGTTGGGCAAATTCAGTAAAGTCGTATAAGGCACAATATCTCATTGAATAGAATATACAGGATTGTATTGAAGATAATACAACACTCAGGTGCTGGGATATTGAGGTCAGGTGTTGGCAAAGTCAGATGTCAGTCAAAGTCATATGTTGGTAAAGTCAGATGTCAGTCAAAGTCAGATGTTGGTAAAGTCAGGTATCGGTAAAGTTAGATGTCTGTAAAGCCAGGTGTCAGTAAAGTCAAATGTTGGTAAAGTCAGATGTTGGTAAAGTCAGGTGCCAGTAAGGTCAGGTGTTGGTAAAGCCAGGTTTTGGAAAGCCACTTTATATTTAATCACATGTCAAACAACTAAAAATGTATAGTTGTAAAGATTTGTTATATATAATCCCAGATGATTTAGTTCAGAGAGAAGCTCACAGAAGGAGCTGACTGAATCAAGTTCACATTGGATTTGTAAAGCCTAATGTCTAGAGTGTATTATTTGATATTATAGTTGTTCTTGACTATGAAATCATAAATTTATGTTAGACATACTACTCCCTATCATGACATCATCGCATGTAGCTAGGCAACTTCAGTTCCAAATAAACATTCTTCTGACCTGGTAGCTTTGGTGAAAGGCCTACAGAAGGAGAAAAGCTCAAAGTTTATATAGTACTTCGATACAATATCCTGGAAATATATTCAAATCATTTAAAATCTGTGTCTGGTTTAATGGAATGTTCAGCTACTGAAAATAAATTCCATGAGCTAATGGGAATAGATGTATGAAAAGTTAATGGTAGCTGCCGGAACTGTCACTATAAAATTCTGAGTGTTTTGTTTACCATTTAATATAAGTCAGGTGTTTTTATGCCCTTCAAGTTATTATGTGGTCATTCAAATGGTTCCAAACAATTGCTGGTACTTAATGTTGTAAATTAAAGGTACTGATACTTTTATTCAAAATATTTAGGTTAAGCCTTAATGTTATTAGCAATGTGTATACCTTGACTATGACTGGAGGGAGTGTTATAATTTAAATTGCATAGGACATTTGGTGGACATTTCTAAATCCATTATATTCCAGTTAATAAGCTGGTAATGGATTGCGCTACTGGTGTTATTGCAGAAATGGTTGGTACTTGTGGCCGTTGATCTATTGATCATGCCGTCCCTGTAGTTATGGGTGAATGCCAGTCTGCCATTATGGGAAAGTTCCTGCTGGTTCAAACTGTTAATTCAGGTGATGTTATAATGCTTGCCATTATAGAGTTCATGTGCTTGCCATTATAGAGTTCATGCTGGTTCAAACAATTGGTAATGTAAGCCTGGCATTATTGGTTAGTTCTTAGCCTGGTTCAAACAGTTTGTGATAAGTGTCTGCCATTTAATGGTTTAGTTCATGCTGGTTCAAACTATTGGTGACATATGCCTGCCATTATTGGTTAGTTCCTAGCCTGGTTCAAACAATTGGTGACATAATCCAAAGTCTATTACAAGTTATCGCTGATCTTAAAATTTGCTGTGGAAATACAAGGGTATGATAATCGTATGCAATCCAAAACAATTAGAAGATTGCATTTTAGGCTGATGATGCCTACAATTTTCATGCAGGGCCTAATTTCATCTTAAGATCCCAATCACAGAGTTACTTGTAATGAATATCTGATTACTGGAACTGTGTGTCACATAACCATTAACATGTACCTTTATTTTGTTTGGCCTTGAATCAGTGCCTCACAAACTCTTGACCCCGGTGACCTTGGAGGTCAACAGACAGGAAACCCTGTCTGGTAGAGTTATCTCCGACACCCCGCCAGGTTTTGGACCAGGCCCAGTATCTGGCTACTGTCAATACTGATAAGGTTCTTGTTTTGTGTGTCGATCAAAATGTTACAAGAAGTGTCTTGAAGTAACCATTTACTTATTGATTATAGCTTTCAAAATAGTCAGTTTCATTTCAGCAGAATTTGGAAAAAGAATCTCCACAAAGTAAGCAGGCTCGCAGTCATTGCAATTGTAAAAGGTAATTGAAGAATAATTTGGTCACTATTACTATCAGGTAATCTATAATCTACACCTGATAACTTATAAGTAAACGGACATCAGAGTTCATGACTTACTCTTAGTTGCTTAAGGTACAACATGGTTTACTTCTGGTTCAGTTGAGTTTGTCTTGATAAAGAAGAATGTGTTTCATGCTGTAATCAGATTTCATTTTGCGAGTTAATTTTGGGCTACAATGATTGTTGTTCCCTTTTGCTGTTATAAGATTTCATTTTGCTATAATGAGATTCCATTTTTATCATAACAAGCTTACAATTTGCCGTAATGAAATTCAATTTTTACTATGTGACAAGCTAATATGCTAATAATGAAATTCCATTTAGCTTTATCAAAGTTCTTTTTCAATATTTTTTATTTGACAATGACTGAACAAACCTCTTTGGCCTTTAATATGTTTAGCAAGTGTGTAGAATAGGCGTCTGTGTATACTCCATACAACTTAAGGCACTCTCTAGAGCACAAAAGTAAGTGCATAATGTATAATAGCCTGACTCCAAAGACATATGTGTCATACAAATAGCTGTTGAGCCTGCATCTATTTCTAGTAAAAGCTATTCTTATGACTGATCCAGCTGTTATATTCAATCTTCTTTTGAATATTTTAGTTATCAAATTTATGCAATAAAAAACTTCATACTCAACCTTAAGCATATTTTTTAACATCTTTATGAATAAATTGTTTGTTTTTGTATTATGATGAGCAAATTCATACCATCTTACCACACTTTGGTCTGAAAGCATCACGGTGAGCTCACTTTACCAGCTACATATGCATGTTAAAAAAAGCCTGGGTTAAATGCGGGAATAATCAATCACATCAGTGTGTGTATTTCACACCCTTTCTGAGGACTGGAAGGATTCCAGAATACTGATCCATTAATCAAGAAACCTACCAGACTGTTGTTATTAACTTGAATGGGTATTATGTTTTGTTCAGGGTTTAAAAATGTCCTTGGAATTTTGGGTAAAATACAAAATACAAAAGTCTTTTACAGTAACTTAATGTAGCTCAGTCCACAAAGTGTGTACACCATTGTCATTACTCAAGGCTGGTAGGTAAATATATATATATATGAGTTACTGACACTTTCAAAGTTTTAATACTGTAATACTCAAACACCTGCACGGAGATCGTGTACCCCTAAGGTGTAAAACATGGTATTTTACATTTTTATCACTCAACAGTTAAAGTGTGATGTTTATCCTGACCTCTTTACCATTTACTGAATGGAGTTTAGGCTATTAATGAAATGAAATTCATTTCCTGTTAGATCCTATCTTCCTTATATTTCTCTTATGTCAAAATGCTTTTCTAAAGGTCGGCTCAGAGTTCAGAAAAATGTTATAGTCATATAGAGAATAGTTTTCAAAATACTACATTCTGACTATATATAGTATACCAGCCAGCTGGTTGTTCAAAGGTCTTAATTATAAGTAAACGTAAAGTTGAAATTTAAGTTGGCTTTATGTAAATAGACTTTTATGTCAGATTGAGGTCATGTCCTCTATAATTGGAAAGTTTGGACAGTAGGGGGTAGACTGGTGTTGACTCAGAAATTTCACTACTCCCATTAAATTATATATCTAGTTTGGGTCAAGACAGATATTGATCCAGGCTGATCGAGTCTCATAATTTCAAGACAGATCTGGAAAATTCCACAGACTTAGACAATTTTTGACAGCTTTGATTTTCTGTGAGAGACGATTTCAAACTTTCAAAACAAATCTCAGGCTTGTGGAAGCAAGAGAATATCAGATTACTTTAAACCAGTGTCAGACTTAAAACACTAACACATTTAAGGAGTTGGGAAGATCCATTGACACTCCAAAATATAATCATATATGAGATCAATCTATGACTTTCTCATATGAAGCGTGGACAATTCAAGTACTAAATATTGATATTAATAATAGTCAAACACTAAAGATATTAACATTGATAGGGATATATTGAATGATACTGTGGTTTGCTTAAGTTTTATAATTACTGGACAATAGAAGCACATGGTGTTATTCAAACAAGTCCTCAAAATGATGATGAGGAATAACATGACGACTAAGGTGTCTTACATGAATGGTCTGGTTTCACGGTCCTGGAACTTTTACTGACTTTCTTATCCAAATTTGTTGTTAAGAAAAACATTGCTGCATATAAATAGTTTAATCAGGTTTTTCAATATTACCCTGACTACATAGTAATTGGTAATGCAAGTTGACATGTCCTAGTTGTCTCATGATGATGTGAAAATATCAACCTTTCAGCATTAAGAACAAAAGAAACTGTGACACAAATGGATGTTTGTTTGAATGATCACCACTAAACTCCAGGAGGTTGCTGTATTCACTATATCTGGCTCACTTGTCAGTTATATAATATAATAACAAAATCAATATATCAGTATAGGGATCCTAAACTACTGGAGATTATCATACAGTAAATCCTGTGTAATCTGAACCCTATGCAATCTGGATTTATACCCTGTATAAACCAGATCTGCAATTATATACAGCTTATTTGTATCAAAATTAATTACTGGAGTTTGAAATTGATAAAAACCTGGTATACCAAATTCAGATCCCTGTTATTCTAGATTTCACCAGGCTCAGTTACATTAGGGATGAATGATTCAGTAGCATTGAAATATAAATCTGAGCAACAAACTCCATTGACAACATACGGCCATTGATCACTGCCATACATTTACTCCTCATAAATCGTGTGATGGCTTATCTCATCAAGGGGCTGTCAATAATCTTTATTGAAGATGTTGTTGTTGATTTTTAAATCCCTCCAGTACTGATAAGATATTTAGTTTGTATGATATGTGTGTTTTAAATGCTTGTGTATTGATATATGTAACAAGCATTTAGTTTGAATCCCCATGCGTGCTGAACAAATCTTGTGTCAGAAATCTGACACAGATCACTGTTAAAAGATTTGTGTGAACTACTGGTTGAATCATAGCAGACCTTGAGTAACCACATAGGAAGAATGTCTGCTTAGAAATGTCAGGTCTGCTCAATACATGCAGTGTTAACCTAATATGAATGGAATACACTAATCCCACTAAAGGGGGTTGAATGCTGATGTTAAACCGATTATACGTAAGAGTTACTAATTAGCTTGTTACACAGACACATGCTATAGTGACACCTGTGTATAAGGAAACCTCTAAGAGAACATTTATGAAGAGTTTGTGGTCCCCGGGTTTGAATCTTCCACTGGTCATTGCTTTTTATCTTTCCTATCATATTTAGGACCTAATTGAATATATCCACAGAAAGTGGAAAAGGGTCTTGTGTGTCTAACGAGCTATACACTTTGGTGAAGGAGAGGAGATGTAGCCCTTGCCTGAGGTGTTCACCAGGTATCAGAGTTGCTAAAAGAGCTTCAGTTTAGAGCAACCACCTGTCTAAAAAGTCCACTTCTCTATAGCGAAGCAATCACCTGTCTATAGTGTCCACTTCTCTATAGTGTAGCAACAACCTGTCTATAGAGTCAGCTTCTCGATAGTGTAGCAATCACCTGTCTATAGTGTCCACTTCTCTATAGTGTAGCAACCACCTGTCTATAGTGTAGCAATCACCTGTCTGTAGTGTAGCAATCACCTGTCTATAGTGTCCACTTCTCTATAACATAGCAACCACCTGTCTATAGAGTCAGCTTCTCTATAGCGAAGCAATCACCCGTCTATAATGTTCACTTCTCTATAGTGTAGCAATCACCTGTTTATAGTGTCCACTTCTCTATAACATAGCAACCCCCTGACTATAGAGTCAGCTTCTCTATAGCGAAGCAATCTCCCGTCTATAGTGTTCACTTCTCTATAGTGTAGCAATCACCTGTCTATAGTGTCCACTTCTCTATAACATAGCAGTTTCTCTATAGCGAAGCAATCACCCGCCTATAGTGTCCATTTTATCTATAGTGTAGCAATAACTTGTCTATAGTGTCCACTTCTCTATAACATAGCAACCACCTGACTATAGAGTCAGCTTCTCTATAGCGAAGCAATCACCCGTCTATAGTGTTCACTTCTCTATAGTGTAGCAATCACCTGTTTATAGTGTCCACTTCTCTATAGTGTCAACTTTTCTATAGTATAGCAACCACCTGTCTTTAGTGTAGCAACCACCTGGCTATAGTGTAGCAATCACCTGTCTGTATAGTGTAGCAATCACCTGTCTATAGTGTCCACTTCTCTATAACATAGCAACCACCTGGCTATAGTGTCCACTTCTCTATAGTGTAGCAACCAGCTGTCTATAGTGTCCACTTCTCTATAGTGTAGCAACCACCTGTCTATAGTGTCAACTTCTCTATAGTATAGCAACCACCTGTTTATAGTGTCCACTTCTCTATAGTGTAGCAACCACCTGTCTATAGTGTCCACTTCTCTATAGTGTAGGAACCACCTGTCTTTAGTGTCCACTTCTCTATAGTGTAACAATTACCTGTCTATAGTGTCCACTTCACTTTAACATAGCAGCCTCCTGTCTATAGTGTCCACTTCTCTTTAGCATAGTAACCACCTGTATCAATAATAGTGACCACAATCTTTAATGACCACCTTGTATATATTGACCACCTGTCTATACTAACAACCTGTCTATAGTGACAACATGTTTCTAGTGACCATCTGTATGGCTTTGTTGCCCCAAATGACATAATGTGGTTGAGCCTTAGAACAATACAAAAAACCAAGTTGTTAGAAAAATAAATTATTGATCAGATTGGCATATAAAACCTGACTTAGTATATGCTGATGGAAGACAATCTTAAATCTACCTGCCTAGATCATTGCTGTATCTTTATAAAGTTAAATAGTAATTTAACACTGACTACAGGTAGAATATTTAAATTTTATTTCAAAATTTGTTTTGTAACCTTTTAGCTCAGCAGATGTTATAGCGAGTTTTTATAATGCAATAACATTGATTGTCAGCTGATCTTAGTTTTATTATCAGTTAAATTCAATCTCAAGTCTGAATTCCATCCCATAGTTAAGTGTACTGTGAATATAAAGTTGTAACTAGACACTTGGCAATTATATAATACATTAGTGTCAATAACATAATATTGTATTTCCCACAAAAATTGCCAATATGGAGGTATCACTGACCTACTTATCAGCCGTATCAGTCAGTCATTATGTGAGGTACCTATGTTGACTCAATGTATAATGGCTTCATATCCAACTCTTTGTTGTAAATGTCCTAAATCTTTGAAGGGTGAAAAATTAAATGTTTCAGGATAATCTTAATTCTATTAAATTTTTTTTTTATTTTTCAACATTTTGTATTTCTTATCAACCATTTGTAAACAGTTAAACACTTTGTTTTAGAACCTCATGATGATTTTAATCGTATCCAGACAAATATAGTTTAAGATGTATAAGTATACTATTAATATAAAACAACTTTTTCTGTCACATAAATAGATGTGAATACTTACCACCACAGTTATTTCCCTTTATGATCATAGTGGATGGAGTGTGATATTAGCTAATGAAAGATAACAGTTGTAATTTACAAGCATGGTTATCTTACATTAAGAAAACTTTGGCAGAGATCTACCCCTGACAAAAATGCTTGACAGTAAATTCTACTGGCAAAATTAGTCACATTTATAGATATAGATTAAATGGATCTCTCAAATTCAGGACTTTACCACAGGGACATAAACCATGTACATTGTACTATTAGGCAAATGGACTGTCTACTGAGCTGTGAAGATCTCAGAATATAGATAGCAGTTGTATCTGTGAATTAAAAATCTAACCAGAGATTGTTAGTGATAGTAACTAACCAGAGGCCATACTGTTTTATGTATTACAGTTATATACTTATAGGAGGAATACAGATTCTGTTATGGTTCTGGATGTCTCAGATCTACGAATATAACTTTTTAACCTTCCTTGAATTGTTATAAGAAAGCACAATTGTAGTCATCAATCATTTATGACATTTTGTACACAACATATTTTATGTACTGCCTTTTCAACTTCTTTACCATCGTTGCTAGGGACAACAGGAAGCGCTGTCGGAAATTATAGCAGACTTGTATGGTATTCCACTAGACAATGAATTCCAGTCAAAACCAGAGATTATTATCATCTCAGGTGTATTATTGTCAAGTTGCTCCATGGGAATGAGACAATGCACTGATACCCCCTCCCCCGTGTTATATACTTAGGACCCATGTGACTTCATATGTTACATATGTGTCATTAGGAAATTTGATAACGGGCTTCTGACAGCCATTTTTTTTCTATCCGGAATTGTTTTGGATTTGGACTGTTTATTTGTGGATTTAGAGGATAGAAAACCTTATGTAAGTACACAACGTGTTGCCTTATCTGAGTGTCATACAGGTGTGTTTTACCGAAATTGACAAAGGATGAGAAAATTAATAAAGTTTTATATCCGAGAGTTTACAACATTAAGTGGTATGTGTAAATCAATAGAGGATTTTTGATAGGGGAGCCCCAGTAATCCTGCAGTTCAAAGTAAACAGCATAGTTGTATTCATATAAATAGAGAAAGTAGCTGACTTTAAATCATGGAAGTTGATATTATATGCTGAAAGTGACTGCCATTTTGTAAAGTTTTATCTTCTTATAACCTGTATCTGAATTTGTTAGTAGTGATATCCTGAACAATTTCCTCGTGCTAGTGAAACAGCCACCGTTTGTTATATCTATAATTCAAAATCATTTATCACAAGCAGGATATACATGCAGGTGATTAATTGTTTTCAACTAAGAGATATGTAACATATGTACCATTATAAGTAGCTGGTATCTCGGAGACATAACTGGTGATCGACTACACACACTTTGTATCTATGTCTTTATCTTATTCAAGTACCTTAACAAATAAATATGTATGCAAGTGTTTGCCCCCTCCTGTTGTCAGTTTAATAGTGTACAAATGTGTACCTTGACCTGTGCTCCATATCTCCCCCACCCCCCACCCCCCCACCACATGACAAATTATCAGTACAACAACCATGAATAGAGGTCTCAACTGTTTAAGAACCTGTCCATAGAAACCCCTGCGAGAACTTGTACGACCTGTGTATAAATCTACTCTACAAATAAGTTACCTAAAGTGTTTGAGATTAGATTAAAATGACCTCTACCAGAACATGTGCTAAGAATCCTTTTTAAAAGCATGTCCTGAGTGACCTTTGTACGTGTAAGAGGTTGATCTAAATGACCTCTGTAAGAACCTGTCTTAACTGTCCCCTGTCAGAAACTTTCTTCAGTGACCTCTCTAAAAACCTTTTTTAAGTGATCGCTGTAAGAACCTGTCCTAAGTGAGCTTTGTAAGAACCTGTCCTAAGTGACCTCTGTAAGAACCTGTCCTAAGTGATCTCTGTAAGAACCTGTCCTAAGTGATCTCTGTAAGAACCTGTCCTAAGTGATCTCTGTAAGAACCTGTCCTAAGTGATCTCTGTAAGAACCTGTCCTAAGTGATCTCTGTAAGAACCTGTCCTAAGTGATCTCTGTAAGAACCTGTCCTAAGTGATCTCTGTAAGAACCTGTCCTAAGTGACCTCTGTAAGAACCTGTCCTAAGTGATCTCTGTAAGAACCTGTCCTAAGTGATCTCTGTAAGAACCTGTCCTAAGTGACCTCTGTAAGAACCTGTCCTAAGTGATCTCTGTAAGAACCTGTCCTAAGTGATCTCTGTAAGAACCTGTCCTAAGTGACCTCTGTAAGAACCTGTCCTAAGTGACCTCTGTAAGAACCTGTCCTAAGTGATCTCTGTAAGAACCTGTCCTAAGTGATCTCTGTAAGAACCTGTCCTAAGTGACCTCTGTAAGAACCTGTCCTAAGTGACCTCTGTAAGAACCTGTCCTAAGTGATCTCTGTAAGAACCTGTCCTAAGTGACCTCTGTAAGAACCTGTCCTAAGTGACCTCTGTAAGAACCTGTCCTAAGTGATCTCTGTAAGAACCTGTCCTAAGTGACCTCTGTAAGAACCTGTCCTAAGTGACCTCTGTAAGAACCTGTCCTAAGTGATCTCTGTAAGAACCTGTCCTAAGTGACCTCTGTTAGAACCTGTCCTAAGTGACCTCTGTAAGAACCTGTCCTAAGTGATCTCTGTAAGAACCTGTCCTAAGTGACCTCTGTAAGAACCTGTCCTAAGTGACCTCTGTAAGAACCTGTCCTAAGTGATCTCTGTAAGAACCTGTCCTAAGTGACCTCTGTTGTAAGAACCTGTCCTAAGTGACCTCTGTAAGAACCTGTCCTAAGTGAACTTTGTAAGAATCTGTTTCAACTGACCTCTGTTAAAACTTGTCCTATTATTGACTTTCATCAGATCCTATCTTAAGTGACCTTTGCAAGAACCTTATAATCCTAACTGACCTTTACAAGAACCTGTCCTAAACGACTTTTGTAAGATTCTGTCACCAGTGACCTCTGTTAAGAACCTGTAGTAAGTGATCTTTGTAAAAGTGACCTTATAAGAACCTGTCCTAACTGACTCCTGTAAGAACCTGTCCTGATTGACCTCTAAGAATCTGTCCTAAGTGACCTATATAAGAATCTGACCTTTGTAAGTATCTATCCTAAGTGAAATATAAGAATCTGACCTTTTAAGTGACCCTTGAAAGAACCTAACATAAGTGACCTTTATATTTTCCTGTTCTAAGTGACCATTATATAAAACTGTCCTAAATAGCCTCTGACAGAGTTAATCAAGACTTATATCTTAAGTACTGTTTCTCATTTTTGTGAAATTATTGATCAGAACAAAAATTGTACCAAAACTATTCTGTTTCTGATTTATGACTTGATTGCAGGGTATTATAGTACTACATTTTAACAGATCATGTTACTCCTGAAAATAATGTCATGGGTCATGTATATGTGGGCCTGAATTTTGTGAGGATTGGTTTGAACCCAAAGTTGAGTGTTCATTCAGGGGGAAGATTAACATCTGTCTATAAAAAAAAGTACAAGTGGTAAAGTAAATATTTCTCTGACAATAAGGTTTAAAAGTAGATCTCTCGACAGTAAAACATATCTAAAACTGAAATAGCCTGAACTAATGGACTTGTACATTGTTTGCTCAAACCTTGACTCCTAGGCATGCCTTTGAATTTGAATTAGAAATTGAAGAGTTCAGTTTAAATGTCACTGAAATAACTTAACTGTTAGCATGTCTATGTTTATTTTAAAGACAAATACCTGTTTCTAAGGGGTGCAACAGTTGAGAATTAAATGACAAACTGACATATAAATAGAGTTTAAATAATTGCTAGTCCCCGTGGTGACAAATAAAAAACAAAAAGTGAGTGGGTTGGAGCTAATTGTATTCCATTAAAAGGTAGAGAATGTGTATTTCTAGTGTTGTGTCCAAAGTTTGCTTTATTACCACCAAAACTAGTTCATTAATTAGAATGTCACTCCTTCTTGAGAAGGTGTAATTACATGAGATATCAAAATATTTCAGCAAATAGCTTCTATTAAATTTCCTTTTAAACTAAATTTATATACATGTTATTAAATATATCTATATATATATAGCATTGATGTACCTAAATATCAGACACTATAAAGGCAATGAGTGGTTTTTTAACTTTATTGCATTTGTTATGTAAGATATGAAAGGTCACAAGACATTTACAAAAAGTTCACACAAATAAAATGGTGTCAGTATGAAGTAATTGGTTCAGGATATTAAGATAGGTACCCCTTGATCATGCAGACCTTATAATTTACCTTGGCTTCACCTAAGATCATAGTTCTGGATACAGGGACTCAGTAACTTGCTACATCCCTCCATCATAGCTTCAAATACCTCACTTTACCATTCAAGTAGGTAATATCAACATTTCTAACCAGACTTCATTGGTGTCAATTAGAAAAGTAGTATGTGATCAGGTTAAAGGTTTTATACATACAGTGAATTCTCAGCTGTTAATTAAATTGATGACTGAAAATTGTGGAAGATGACTGATGATATTTTCAGAGCCTTTGGTCAATCACAGGCACTCCACATATTGAACTGCCACACCTTGGAGATCACATATCTCTTGTCCTTGAATGATACAGTTAGAATCTGTATTCAGGTTTCTTCCCAAAATAATACAATAATGTCTCAGGTATCAGAAGAATTAACTGTTTACAGTGAACTGCTAAATAAGTATGCCTCTAATAAAACAACATTTTGTACTTTGAAGTGTAAAGACTAATTGTTGGACATTGTTATATGCAAGTATACTGGATCAACTCAAAGTATCCAAGAGTAATTTCCTAAATTATATAAAATGAAACATTTTGTACATGTGTAAATGTACATGATAATTATATAATTCTCCTTTAAGAGTTTGTGTGATTGAGTTATCTCCCCTTATTTTCTAACTTGGGACAATTCATATTTATGCAGAAATCATCGATGTAGTCAGTCATGTATACAAATGCTCATCAATCAATTATCAACTTAAGATTGATCAGTAGAGATATTTATATATATATTTCTTAATAGGAATGGAGTTCTTTTAGAACAGAGATATATGACTCAATAAGGTAGCATACATCTTTAAGAAGACCTGTCTTTATTGCCTGCATTTTCTTAGTGATTATTGTACTTAATTGAACAACAGAATGGGTACCCTTACAATAGAGTGATTTACTACCAGGATGGGTATTGATAGGTGTTCCACAAATATACAAATATTGACATTTGCATTTAACAAATATGAATATTATGAATAACCTAGTAGTTAGTGGAGGGTTAAGGTGTATTGATGTATGAATAATCAAACACAGATCAAAGGAAGTTTACATGCCACTAGGAAAAAATGCAAATCAATATTTTATCAATTTGGAATATGCCATAATTATTCTTAATAACCTATACTCAATAGCTATCCTAGCTCAAGGGGCAAAGTATGTAAGAGTAATGACAGTATGCAGATTATTTATAGATATATGTATTTAATTTTAAACTTGACAAAAATCTGGAAAGAAATTCTAGATTTTAACACTTTCATCAGGCCACTTAATAGCACCTAAAATTTATAGAAAAAATGTTTTTTGTTTCATTCAGTCATAATTTTTGTGTCAAGTTCTTTACAAGAAAATTGTAAGAATAAACTTGGATAGTTACTGGAAAGAAGGAAATTCATTAGAAAAATACAGAACAGATCAATATACACTTTAAACTCCCGACAAAACATCTCTGTCAGATGGAGAAACCAGCACTCTCCAGGGGAGTCTGTTCAATCACAAAGAACTCTTGAAATTCTACAAACTCAATAATATGTTTATAGTAAATACTGATGGCTTGCATGCATCATTGTTAAAATTAAAAACCCATGTAACATAAAAGTGTCAATATTTGAGCAAGTATCTATTGGCAACAGAATAATAACTTAGGCCTCTTGAATTGAATGAGTGAAGAAATCACTTCAAACATAAGTTGTATAATGAACAAGACTGATTATATAGAATCTAGGATAATTCCATTTCTATATCCAAAGTTTGTAGCATAGAGCAGGAACTGAGACAATTTTGACATGTCTGTATGAAAACAGATTTTGATAATGAGAACAATCAATATCTATCCCTCTTTGATCCAAATTTGCAGGTTACATCTATATCTATATGAGGTGGTTGGGTGGTGCAGTTGATAGCACACTTGCTCCTTTCACCAAAATGGCAGGATTAAATTCCATGATCGATTTGAAATAGTCTGAAATGTGTGACCATGTGGCTTTCTCTAGCTACTCGGTTTCCTCCCACATAATTTCTATCCCCTGCACACTACCACATGAGTTATTGATAAAAGTTGATAAAACTTCTTACATAATTTTTGTAAAATAAGTTTATATAATTATTTGTTGAAATGAGGCCTATCTTTTCATCAAACTGCATTTCAGGAGCAATTCCCAAAAGTCATTCAAGAAACATCAAAGGCCCCAATTTGGTGGGGTTCATGCAACATGCCACAATTTTATCATCCCTCAATATTATGGTCATTTTGAATACATTATCCATGAGAATTTATCCACCATTTTCTCCAAAATGACAAAGACGAATGCTGATTAATGGAGAAAAATTGGTTTAACTAATTATGTGATTTCAGGATGCCCGAGACAAATTATCTGTAATAACTTTCTTGCAGCATAGTCAGTAACAGAGGTGAAAAGCTGCTTTAGATCTGATAAAATATATAAATAGTAGAAATAAAATTAACTATTTTATACAGCAGGAAATTAGCATATAATTATAATTAATATCATGTAGTATGTGGCAATGAAGTATTGCTGTAGCTAAGCACCACTACATTTTGACTTGGGGCTATGTCTTAATTCAGAATCCAATTTATATTCAGGCTGGTTCTGTTTTGTATTTCTTTGTTCTACTTTAATGAATGAAAAATTGCATCAGATAAAGGAGCTTTTATCTATACTAGTAGGTGTACAATAGTGTGATCACTCTGATGTGTTACACTACAATCAAATTTAATTATACTGTTGACAACCTTAACCTTGTAGCTCGGGATGGAGTCGCATATACTGGCACATATAGAGTTATTGGGACAGTGGCTAGACTGACATAGCTATCAAGGATACAATGAAAAAACTGAAATATGGTTCATTTCTAATTAGATTTTAAGTAATATTATCCTTTTCTTGAACTTATTGATATGCCTTTCTGTGTTGAAATTTTACCTGCATTCTTGATGCCTTAATGGGTGACATATACACACCCAACTGTATTGATTAAGATCTGATAGCAATACAAGGGTAGCTGTAGGAAATAACCATGTGATGGTCAAGTGTTTTAATTACAATTCCATTTTTTCTATATGTGCTTAGCTATAAACATGCGATAGTACATATTTATTTATTGATTTTTCCCATAAAAAGATCCTAGTGTTTGTTAGAAAGTTGATTTGTGCAAGAATCATAACCGCAATGCGCTTCATGGAATATTTAGCCTTTAAATTGGCTTTTCCCAGTTGAGTATTCCAAAATGACAACATGGCAGGTTCTTGTCCCATTTTCAAAACCCCCAAAAATCCCTTATACAGATGCTTAGTATAATCTTGCTTTGGTATCAAACCCAACTCAAGGGAGATAACAAGTCTGATTTTCTATTACAAGTCTAGGTTCAGTGTCAGGTGAGCAATCAATCACAGACATTCCAGTGTAGGGAAAACCTATTCGGACAGAAATTTATTTATATTTGACTGAACAACTTAAATCCTTGACTCCAAACAGTCTGAAACAAGAATATCTTCCTGGCATATCATATAAGTCTGGTAATATAATTATGACCAATTAGTTTGTTACCTGCAGAACTCAATAATATTACAGGTAAATCAATAATAGAACAACCACAAAGGTGTTTGTTGTACAGACTTAGTGCTGGTTCATGTCATTGAAAATGTACCGTAACACGTTCATAATACCAGTGATTGTAGTACAAATTCAAGTAAGTTACTGTAAATATGTGATTTTTATGTCTGAATTAATCTGATTCTGGTTTAAATGATTACAGTTACATGTATATTAAGCTTTGACTATATTCATATCTGAACAAAAAAAATAACACTTTTTTTGGTGAAAAATAAATATTTATTTAAATTAAAATACATATTTAACTCAAAGACAAAGCAATTTGTCAATAACTGACTACAATGCAATTTTGGATATTTTTAAACAAATCTTTTCTTGTATATATATTTTTCTGTCTTATTTACCATTTCCTGGTGATGGAAGATCATGCTGCGCAGGTGACTTATGATCATTGATTGATTTCCAGAGTGTAATCAAGAATAGATAAATTAATGAATTACCATTTCACCATATAATGACCTAGTTTTTCCCATTTTTGCTATTCATTCTCTGGAGGAACATTGATTTTGTTAAGTCATTAATAGGCGTAATATTGGATCGTTTATGGAAATCAATATTTACAGGATGTGTGTGGTGACAAGGTTTTTGTTGTGTGGGACAAGCTTGTTGTGTACAGGTAATTTCTCCTCCTCCAACACAGGAGAGGACAAAAGAGCATATCTTATAAAGCTTTGTTAGCTTAATATTATATGACAGTAATAATTTTGAAAGTTATTATAGGGCTTGAAGTATTAATTCATGAATTTGCATACAGGTAACTTTGAACAAAGCTATTTCTGAAGCATAAATGATGTTTATTCCCTTGATGTTAATAGTATATGACTCAATTTTACATGTGATTAGATATCATGATTATTCAATTCACTGTGTTGCACGAAGGTCAGAATTCTACAGTGGTTTCTGGTCACTTCAGCTCATTTAATACATTGGAGTATTCCCAGCATACATAGGTACAACTGTGAACATTCAGGGAGAAATTTGTATCATAAGGAAAATCAGACCTCAGTTCCTGAAATCATTGACCTGATGATGGGACAGTGAAGTCTGTCTAAACTGATCACTGTAATGACTTATTTTACTGTACATAATAGACAGGTTTGGTTCAGATAACACAGGTTTTCCCATTTGAAGATCTGGATTGTATAATACAGGGTACCAGAGTAGATTGGGTACTATTTTGGGAGGTTGCATTACATTACATGTACATCATGAATGATCCATTCAATATTAATAGATTTTCTTCCAAACTTGCAGTGCGACACTTGCCAAAGGAAGAAGTTGACAAGTTAAATGGTAAAACAGTAGATTTTACATCATTAGTTCTATATATAATTTATTTTTATTTTTATCTTGATCCTTGATTTTAGGGTCAAGGTTATTATATATAAATGCATGTCTGGTCAAGAAATATCACAGTGCATTCTGATACACAGCACATACAACAGAACTTACCTGAGACCCAGTGTGCCTGGTGCCACTGTCTTGGCTTAAAGGGATACAACCTTAATTTCCTAGTCTGTATAGTTTGCTTTTTACAATTTATTACTAATGTTAGCAAACAATTCATTCTTGCATAACTCTTATTTTTAGTATAGCAAATATAAGTATTCTAGGTACATGTTCTCTATATTGAGCTGTTATACTGATAGATAGGTTTTTTTACTTCAATTCAATATCTTATATTTTTTCATGCATTGTATATAAAATTTCAAGTTGCTTGTGCAGTAATTAACACATCTTGGTTTTAGTCAGAAGTTCATTTTTTTTCTGAATGGTTTGCTTGATATAGAAAAAATGTTTTTCTTATATGTTTATAAATCAGGATTAATGACAAAACCCATTTTGGTTTTTTTGAGAAATAGTTTAATCAGCCCTAACTAGTACCAAATAAATGCTAATATAAAGTATATGTTCATTAGCAATATATCAGCTGTTACACATTCATACATGGTGATAATATAACATACCTGTACATCCAGGTATTGCTTTATAACTGAAATGGACATCCTGAGCTTTAACGTGTAAAAATTTACAATAATTGTTAGAAAACCTTAAAAACAATTCCTTTGATTTGATTTTTTGCCATGGTCTTTATCAATTTCTATTTTTAGATTACCAGGTATATTTCATCAGTATGGAGAATGTTATTTTACATCAAATAGAAAAAGGTTTTCTGAAATTTCCACTCATTTTCACTCATAGTTTTCACCTGTGAAAACGATATAAATGCCACAGCTAGTTTACCTATGTGGATACAGTAGTGGTGACTGGGACTAGTTGGTGTTCAAAACTGTTTTCAATTGTGAAAATAATTTAAAAATTCTACAATTTACATGTATTTTACAGCGCTTATAAAGTAATATGCCTGACAATGGTTGGTGTTCAAAACTGTTTTTCACCTGTGAAAGAAAATACATGTACAAAAATTCCACAGGTTTCATGGATTTTACAGTACTTATTAAGTAATGATGACTGACAATGGTTTGTGTCCAACACTTCTATCTGAGACTCCCATTACACATAATATTTGTAAGTGCTATTGTAAACGCATGACTTAACAAGGTAGTTCTAAAGTGAATCAAAGGGACTTTAAAAAGTCCAATCTAAATTCATATCACTTATTCTATAATACAAAGAAAAAAGTATTACAATATTAAAGCAGGTTTGTAAATGTACATTCTGTAGTATATGGGCTTGTAACAGGTATGTAACATTCTGTAGTATATGGGCTTGTAACAGGTATGTAACATTCTGTAGTAGATATAGCCAGTAGGATTGACAGTAGGCATTAAGTTGTAGAGAATTATTTCAATGCTGTACACACAGTTGTGACAAACACTGTACACAGTGCCAACTTGGGATTTATATAAGTATACAGGTTGTCTACCTCTTCAATAAGAACACTTCATATCAATCGAAAAAGTCTCGTTGATTGACCATATCTGAACTGCTGTTTTACAATAGGATAAATTCAAAATGGAGAGTAGTCTATTAAAATCTAAGGATTTATTTCATGTGGGTGGGGAATGGGAGTGAAGTGTGGAAGTACTGTTGATGGAGCTCAGCAGTGGTGTACTCAGGAATGGTGGGGAGTGGGGAATTGGTCATTGGATGAAATTACTCTTTGGTGCCTGACACTCAATATAGTCAGATTAAATTAATTTATAACAAGTTACATTGCACTGAAAGTTGTTTGTCATGTTGGAAGACTGAAACCCTAGACAATCTCCCCCAGTAAAGAAAGTTTGTGACAAAACCCTGGACAATCTCCCCCAGTTAGGACAGTCTGTGACTAAAGCCCTGGACAATCTGCCCCAGTAAGGACAGTCAGTGACGAAACCCTGGATAAACTCCCCAGTAAGTATAGTATGTGATGAAACCCTGGATAATCCCACCAGTTAGGACAGTCTGGGCTGAAACCCTGGACAATCTTCCTCAGTTAGGACAGTCTGTGATGAAGCCCCGGATAATCTCCCTCAGTTAGGACAGTCCTTGACAAAACCCTTGACAATCTGCCCCAGTTAGGACAGTCCTTGACAGAACCCTTGACAATCTGCCCCAGTTAGGACAGTCTATGTCACAGCCCTGGACAATTTCCCTTAGTTAGGACAGTCTATGTCACAGCCCTGGACAATCTCCCTCAGTTAGGACAGTCCTTGATAAAACCCTTGACAGTCTGCCCCAGTAAGGACAGTCCTTGACAAAACCCTGGACAATCTCCCTTAGTTAGGACAGTCTATGACACAGCCCTGGACAATCTCCCTCGGTTAGGACAGTCTATGTCACAGCCCTGGACCATCTCCCTTAGTAAGGACAGTCTATGACACAGCCCTGGACAATCTCCCTTAGTTAGGACAGTCTATGACACAGCCCTGGACTATCTCCCTTAGTTAGGACAGTCTGTGGCACTTTTAATACACAACTGAAACAATAAATAAAGATAAAAGGAAAAAGAGGGTTTAAAATTCAGGCTGATTGAGCTCTCACACAATGCTGGCTGACCATTTATGGTCATCACTGAAGTGTCTCTATCAGCTCAGCTAGCAATTTCTGTACACAAGAATCATAAATGTTGTTAATATTACCCAGACATTTAATAGGTACTGTAAACACCCACACACACACACGCACACACATATATATATATATATACTTACATTAGCAAAATCATTGTTTAGTGCTCCATTATCTACAGTATCAATTTATTGTGAAAAACAATCTTTCAGTTAAAATTGTTCCGTTCTTTTCATTTGAAACAAATTGAAGTGAAAAGAAACTTTTAGCATGGTATTGTAAGTCAGTATAGTTTAAACAGTGCTGAAATAATTTATCGCCTCTGAGTCAGCTTTAGAAGCTTGGTGCAATAACATGTTATAGATATACATTGTACTTCAGACATTAATTGTTTCTTAAAAATGTTTGATTAGGAAGATAAAATCAATTGAACTATAAGTTTTCAACTCAACATTTGTGAATGTTTTGGTCAAGTCAAGCTTGTAATGTACATAGATGTTAATTTCAAAGCAAACAGCACTGCTTTCCCTTAGAGTTTCAATTAAGAAGATTATAGGTAAGTGTTTGATGTTTCAATTAATTAAAAGTATTTATAGGTTTAGATCCAATCTCATTAAATACTTCAGCAAAACTAAGAAATTGTACTGGAAATAATGTGGTGAGCTGCCTTTGATGTAGTAACTATCAGATTTTCTAGTCAAACTGTGATCAATTTGTGATGCAAACATGATAAAAGATGAATTAATCAAACTTGTTCCTTTTTGTTTGATATGATAATGTTTAATAAACTAATCACTGCTGAAATTCTGATTTAATGAAATCCATGTTTCTTTCTTGCTTAAGTGCATTAACGGATTTTTGAAAAGCTCTATCCAAATGCAAATATGTGTTAAAAAAGTACTCTATGTGTGCTGATTAAATGTAATGAGAGTATTAATCTATAAATAAACATGAGTAACTGTTTGGTGTTGATGTGGGCCACAAGGCACAGGTCAATAACAGGAAGCAGCAACCATGGGTTGGTTTACTAACCAGGTGTCCTTGAGACATGGTTGTCATTGGTGACCTGAGACATGAATGACATGGGTCACATTGAGTTGTCCTGGGTCACATGGAGTGGATAGGAGAGATTCTAACACTTCCTGAATCTGTTGTTCTATAGGATTATCTCTCCTAAATAAATATGTCATCCTCTTGTAGATTACATTAGTACACTTCTAGTCCATACTCACTGAACATTACAGTACATAACAGAATACATAATACAGTCTCCATGGAGCTCAGGACCTGTGTGTTCTTATACATGTCCTGGCAATAATTCTTATCTTGTGGTAAAGATATTGGATTGCAAGTGATCAGAAATATTTCTGTGATGAAGATAGAAATTTATCTAAAAAAACTCGTACATATTTCTGACATTGACCTGTTACCATTAATGTTTGGATGAAATATTTTAATCGAATGACCAATACATGTATAGTGACCAATACATGTATAGGGACATTTGAGATTTCCTGTCAACAGTAACGCTCCACATGCATTCATATACGCACTGATAATCGTCCCAGATTTTTTCACATTTTTACTCCTTTTAGGAATATTTCAGTCTAATTATAGCTCCTCAGTTTGAATGTGTTCCTGGATTGAAGTTTGGATCTTATAAGAGATTTCTTACAAGAATTTAAAGTTACCATCTCAATTAAGGAATGGACTAGATAATATGTTCGTCTGTGAGTATCAATGGATAAAAGGTACAACCAAAGTACAAATTAAATTAGTCTATAGAAGAATAGATAAACTATTTTTGCTAAAGATGTAGTAACTTAACGTGACTCAATGACAACATCAAAATATGTTCTTCACTTTTCTGTCTGAATCACTATAACAAATTAACCAATGAAAAAGTGTATTATAAATAGAATTAAAGGATATAAAAATAAACATTTATGGGAAAATCCTAGGTGGTGTTGATCCTTTATGATGATCTGTTAATACACCCCATAGTGACAGTTGTTAGGGGGAGGGACTGATGGATGGTAGCTCACAGTACAGAGATGTTTGTAAATGTAGTGGATTATCTCCCCTTGGTAAATGTTGACAATGATTTCTGAGAGAGAAAGCACACACATTAATGCTCAATATTCAGGAGTCAGAGACGTATAATATGTCAACAAATCCCCAGACGACTGGACACAGGTTGAAGAATCTGACCACCTAACTCTGTACTGGGCTCTATATATCACTAAGGTCAGCAACTGTCTGACCACAGACTTTCAGACTAATGTATACTTATAAGATCTAATGGATTTGCAGGAGCCTATTCCAACAAATATCAAGCATATTTTGTTTGAGTAAGGTTCAGTCAAACAGCCACTTCTAACTGCTTTGATAAATATTAACCTGAAGAAAACATGGTTAACACAGGTTTATAGATTATAAAGTGTTCTGCAAACTACCCTCACAGTAGACATCTGTTTGAAGATCAGTGTGATATATATCAGGAAATATATTTAGGAGGGTCACTCATCCCAACTGTCAACACTAAATGTTCTAATACACTTTTTAAGTTGTTTTATCAATCCATGATTTAAGGCATGTTTGTAATCAACCGGGCCTAACCATCTATTTTGAATAAACATTTTCTATAACTACATATATGTATAAGAGATATGTTCTGAAAAGTCACCACTAAGTTCATTAATGTTACTTACTCTGGTGTCTGGTTATATACTTAAATAACAGTATGATGTACATATGATGTGAATTCTTTAGGATTACATTAAAAATACATCATTCATTCATTCATTTCTTTATTCCTCTAAATTGGAGAGTTACATGTACATGTATGTATATGGACATAAATATAAATAAATACAGAAAAAGAAATCATATGTAAAGTAAAGAAAAAGGAGATATTCTAAAGTGGACAAAACCAATGTATGTAACTAGACCTGTAAATGACTCCAGGCTATTGAACAAAGCAAACAGATATGATTACAAAGCTTCACAAATATATGATGGAGTATAATGCTAATGGTTATAAACTGTATTGAGAAAAGTCTACAAAGGAACGCAATATATATATATATATACGTAAACCTTACTGTGAGTTGACAGAAGAGTTTCCTGGTGTACAATCTTGTATAAGAAAGCGATATAATATTTACATAAAAAAGGTTTACAGACAATATATTAAGGATATTAGATCTACTGGAATGTTAGAGCTGAAGCTCTCTCCGCAAAAATCAGACAGTCTCGGATAAAGGGAAACATTACATGATCCTCTCCCAGGGCGAGAGTGATATTGTTGGAGGGACAGCCAAGTACAGTGGAAATCTGTTGTTCCCTTTCAGCTTGATCTAAATACACATATACATGTACGGGATAGAGGTTTACTATATTTGTATAAAAGACATCTCTAAGCGAAGCTAATTCAACAACCTAAGATACATTGGGCGACAGTGTCAGAGAAAAACAAATTACATTTAGCACAATGAAGTTCACAATCAGGTGGGGTAATCCATAATTTAGAAACTCATTTACAGATCTCAGCTAAGTTTGGAGATAATTTTGATACATGCCACAGAATGGAAGGTGAAAGTTCTGTATGAATATTCCTAAATCTGCATAAATCACAATTCAGACTCAGTCGCTGTGTCCACTGTTCACTTTACAAAGCAATACATTTTTCACAATATGCTTCCACCTTAGTTTGTTAGGCATGCAGGAAGACTGTAAATAATCGTACAAGTAAAACTGCAAATCGTAATTATGAAAAATATTCCATACATCGGGTATAAACCCTCTTTTGGACTTATAAATACTGAGATACATATGATATATACATAACAAAAACAACTGTTTTGCAATACATTGAGATTTAACATTACACAAAGCAGCGAAAAATCGTAGTTTGCATTGTTCTACATACAGAGAAAGTGATGGTAAACCTAAGATTCCCAGTACAATATCGGACCTAGTGCGAACTGGGAAATTTTGCATAAGTTTTGCACAGAAATGGTGTGTGGTCTCTAAACGACACCAATCAGTAGAGGAAAGCGCGAACCAGAGCTCACAGCCAAATAATGCTCTTGGAAGCACGATTGATTTATAGAGTCTCAAACTTGTTAAAGGATAAAGTCCTAGACATGTAAAGATTACCAATATTTTGTTGCCATGGTTTGCATAAATATATCATGTATGGTTAACCATGGTAATATATTACAAACACATAAGATATTGTTACCATGATGGTTGTATTATAGACATGGCTAAAAATATGATAAAAAATTTCAACACATGCGTATGGTTTCCATGGTTTAAAGATAAAATACATCAGAGATGGTTACTACGGTTACATAAATATGTCATTTTTGATCATTCAAAGTCACATAATGCAGGTACAGTTTACATGTGGTTGACAGACTCTACATTAACCTATCAATTAATTCATATACCTGGTCGACAATATCATCTCTAAAAGGATATCTATTTCACTCAAATTAAATACTGAATTCTGTCATGTAATTCAAATGTTCTTAAATTACATCTGTTTGTGCTTAATCAAACTTAAAACCAGGTGAAGATAATTACCAGCCATTTTGTAGTCTGTGGTTTGCGTTGGGTGTGCGACATTTCAATTACTGGAACTTGCTGTAATTGAAACTTATACCATGTCATTTCATGTTGCACCTTTGATCTGCACATTCAAATACTATTCAGCCAGAACTCATTGATATTCACCACTTTTTCGTTAAAACCTATCTCCTCCTTAACGTCTAAGAGGATTTCAACCAAATTTAGTCTGAAGTCTGAAGCATCTCACTGGCG
>NW_018405580.1:157189-264754 GCF_002113885.1 Mizuhopecten yessoensis
GTAGTTTTCATAAATTGTTAAAAATTCGTTTCTAGGTTTATAAAAGCTTATAGTTGAATGAAAATTGAAGTATTGTCTAATTACACCCTGTAATATGACATATTACTTATTTCAAAATCTGTTAACATGGCAACTCAATGGAGGCCCCTGATTAGTTGAAAGTCAGATATTGTGGTCCCAGTTGGGTTAGAACATAGATCTTGTCTGGTTTTGAGGAAATTTCATATAATGATGTACTAATGCATTCAGTTGTAATGACTTATATATAAAACCAGGTGAGTGATACAGGTCCAATGGACCTTTTGTTGATATCTACCTGCTGCATGTGGTAAAATACATGTATGTACCCCCAGTATATTATATATGATTACTGCTACAAAGGCGGCTCCATGACACATAATGTCCCTGTTACAATCCCGTCCAGTGTTCCCTCACATATTGAACAAGAGGCTAAATATATATAAATTAAGGGCAGTTATTCCAACATGAAAATATATCTGTTGCTATTTATACAACATGGTACCTACAACTATACTCTGTATAAGTGAGGTCCCCTACTGAGGTAAATTGGACATGTATACATATATATGTAAAATGGTGTACTCTGAAATGGCCCCTACATTATACCTACAATATTTGCATACCCAATTTATTCATGTAAGTACCCCCATGATATCAAAAAATACAAGAATTATTTAAAATTTGTTTCAGTTCATTTGATATTTCAAATATTACTTTATTATAACAGATAGGACTTAATACTTGTAAGAGATTTTTTTTTAAAGTAACTGTAATATAAATTACCCCATTTTGTTCCACCCTCCTGACTGCCCTAATGTACAGTCCCTAGAGGTGTTTTAATTATAATAAATATGGTATATTTGGACATTTTGAATAGTAGATTATCTCTATGTAATCATGTTCAATCAAGTTATTGTATTTCAGAAATTAAATTCAACACCATATTTTATTCACAGCCACTTCAATTACAGATTATAAACTTACATATACTTTGTGAACATTGAATAGAAAGTTGGGCTTTCTCAGATTATTTTGAAATGAAATAAGTGTTAATTATCAGTTTAGATGTTATATTGGAATATTGTTGCCGAGATTGCTATGTTTTTATGGTGAATATATAGACTTTAAGATTTTCTGACATCACACAGTGCAGCGAGTACAGTTCCAATAAATTAACCTGCACAATGATTATCATTTTTACATGTTTTTCTGTTTACCGAATTGTTTTCAAAGAAATCCTATCCAGAAAAAACATCTTCAAAATCCTATCATGATAGGCTGTAAGCTAAGCAGTGACATATATAGTTTATTTATATGGATCTACTTTCAATAAAGGGTTTTCAGGTTTTACCTTGCCGTAACAATGACAATCAAATACACATCCATAATCCTAGTTTTTTCAACTAAATGAGCTACTTTTGGATGAACTCTGATAGTTATAGTTCTTTGACTAAATGTAACTGCTGATTATTTACATACTGAACCTTCTCTGAAACTGATTAAGTTTTAAGTCCCCCAAACAAAGTGAGGGACTTATTGGTTTTACTCCGTTTCTTATTAGGTCCCCCACTTCGTGTATCATTTTGGCACCTATTTTTAGAACAAGTATTCTCTGGTGGTATTTATGGAAAATTTACAACTTCTTTGATAGTGGAAAATATGACAATCTAAACCTTTTTATTTTAAGCTCACCAGGCCCAAAGGGCCATGTGAGCTTATGCTGTATTGCGTCGTCTGGCGTCCAGCATCCATCAGTCGTTCGTCCATCAACTTTTTCATTTGAACGTCTTCTTCTGAAGAACTGGAGGACCTAGGGTCATGATATTTGGCCAGTAGGTACCTGGGATGAAGTGCTATATAGTTTCCTCATTAAAATGACCATGACCTACTGTCAAGGTCACAGGGGTCAAATATGTTAAAAACTTCAAACAACAATATCCTAAAAAACATTTGGACTAGAGTCATGACACTTGGGTATGTTATGTAGACCAGCAGTGCAATTATGTTATTATTACAATAATGAGGACAAAGATCAACTTTAAGTGCTAATCAGGGGTCAAAGGTCAACATGGGTTAAAAGCTTTAACAATCTTCTCCTCAAATTCCATAAGGCCAAGGGCCAGTAGGTACCTGGGATGGATCAAGTGCTATAAACTTTCCTCGTTAAAATGACCTTGATCTAATTACAAGGTCACAGGGGTCAAATATGTTAAAAACTTCAAATAACAATATCTTAAGAACCATTTGGACTAGAGTCATGATACTATGATGCTTGGGTTTGTTATGTAGACCAGCTGTGTGAATCGTTTTCTGTATTACAGTAATGAGGTCAAAGGTCAACTTTAAGTGCTACCCAGAGTCAAAGGTCAACGTGGGTTAAAAGCTTTAAAATTAAAATTTCAAATTTCAAACAACAATATCTTAAGAACCGTTTAAGAGATGTTAAAATGTCTTGTGTTCTAGTTACCAATTTGGTCTGAAGTTACCTATATGTCAGTTTCATGTAACAAAAGATACAGGTGAGCGATACAGGCCCTCTGGGCCTCTTGTTTAAAAAGTGGATTGTCTTTGAAATCCCAAATATTAGATGGAATCTTAACTTACTGATAATAATTACTGGACAATGATTCTCCTCTGATCACAATCTTAACTAACTGGTAATAATTACTGGACAATGATTCTCCTCTGATCACAACCTAGCTGTGAAGGTTACTGTTTTGGGGATGAGATCTATTCAAAGTCAGAAGCAGAATATAATTGATATTGATATTTTCCTTCAATACTAGATACAATAATGAATTTTAAAATCATATTCTGAAAAAAGTATAATCAAATTTGTCAGGAGCATTAGACTAAATGCACTCATTGAAATTTAGCTTATTCTTTCCAGATTATACGATCGTAGAAGTAATAATTCTGTGCAGCGTAACTGTGTAACATGCAAAACTAATTAACAAATGAGGTCTAATTATATTAAAGTGATACAGATATACCTTTTTTTTACTTAAATACAAGTTGCAATAATTCCTAAAATACAGCATATCAATATGATCTCATTAGAACTATGTAAGGAGGTATGTATAGAAACTCATTTATTAATGAGCAAGTTCTACTACTTGTCATGGGTTGCCAGACTTAAAGTTTACAGGTAAATAGACAGGTATTAAAGGAGCTTCATTAATGGGTCATATTAACTCAAGACCACTATACAGGTATAAGGTACCTCACAAGTCATATTTAAACCCCTTACAATTCCGTAGCGGTGTATTTCCACTCTGGACTTCACACTGATATAGATACTCGTGCAGTGTAAATGTATAGCAGCGTTATAATGGTAATCCTATTGAACAGGTAAGAACATGAAATACCCACGGCTCGTTCTACCTGGCCGAGTGTAAACATACCTGACAACACACCTATATCGTTAGGTACAGGTACGGTGTATAGGTAATGCCAGGTGTATAGATATATTGGTTCTCCGTACAGCACACATGATATGACAACAGAGTAACTATTTGTTTTGTATGGTTTTACAACAGCGAGCCCGGGATATAACACGAACGTTGAACAAAGTGAGTACTATTGTATATTAAGTATTCCATTCACTTGTTATTGAATATTTTCATTTCTTTATCGGAAATGGTATTTTTTTTAACACAGACTACATTCCTGTATATTACATGTAATATGACACATGTTAAATTGTCTCCATCTCAAAATGGCACATGTATAATACCAACCTCCCCAAACCTCACAGGATTGCCGTTTGAAGTATTTCCACAGTTAATTAACACTCACAGATGTTTTAACGGTATTTTTATATCAAATGTTGGGTGTGAACTGATTGATTTGAGGACAATAATTATTGGGAGGTTATTTTCAGGCTCATGAACATAATGGCATAGACTTTTTATCTGAGATAATGACCACTGTTGAACATCAAATAAATAAAATTGATCTTCACAGTGTAAAATTTTCTATCTAAACAAAATATATATACTTTTCAGATTTTATTGGAATTCTGAGTTAAAGCTGATTCTTTAGGTTAACAGTAGTATAGATGCTTATAGGTGGGGCTGTTTTACAGACACTTGATACTGATGTCCACCCAGTCATAAATATAATAACAACTGGGTTCTATGGTCAAATACACTTTGTTGTAAATGAATAAATAAATAAATAATTTTAACAAGATATTTTAAATGTGACTACGGATGATTTACAGATCAGGACTAATAGGATCACCAAGGCGGCCAGTAAGACAGACACCGGGACAATGTGTTCGTTAATTCATGTGGAGGGTAAAAGCCTGCACATAGTATTACTGTTTATATTTCAAAATGTTAATTCTTATACCAACACATTTCTTGCTCTGATTTTCATTGAAAATTTCATCTTTGTTTTTAATCTAAAATAGCTGTTTGTAAATTGCACATATGTTTACTTTTAGGATTCCTGCGAAACCTTCTTTGACTGAGTTTTACATTTTTACTCATCATTTCATTCCGAAAAAATCTTTCACAGTCAGTCCAATAATGGAAGGTTGAGGTACATTATACCACTCGTTCAATAGTTGAACATAATATTGAATTGAAATTCAATTTAATTGAATACTCAGTGGACCCTGAATTTCTGTAAATCCTGAAAGCCTGAATGTTCGAACTTTAAATGTTAGAATTATTGGCAAACTCTGAATATTAGAATATTCAGCAAACCCTAGATGCAAATTCAAATACTCAATAAACACTGAATCTGAATGTTAGAATACTCAATAAACACTGAATCTGAATGTTAGAATACTCAATAAACACTGAATCTGAATGTTAGAATACTCAATAAACACTGAATCTGAATGTTAGAATACTCAATAAACACTGAATCTGAATGTTAGAATACTCAATAAACACTGAATCTGAATGTTAGAATACTCAATAAACACTGAATCTGAATGTTAGAATACTCAATAAACACTGAATCTGAATGTTAGAATACTCAATAAACACTGAATCTGAATGTTAGAATACTCAATAAACACTGAATCTGAATGTTAGAATACTCAATAAACACTGAATCTGAATGTTAGAATACTCAATAAACACTGAATCTGAATGTTAGAATACTCAATAAACACTGAATCTGAATGTTAGAATACTCAATAAACACTGAATCTGAATGTTAGAATACTCAATAAACACTGAATCTGAATGTTAGAATACTCAATAAACACTGAATCTGAATGTTAGAATACTCAATAAACACTGAATCTGAATGTTAGAATACTCAATAAACACTGAATCTGAATGTTAGAATACTCAATAAACACTGAATCTGAATGTTAGAATACTCAATAAACACTGAATCTGAATGTTAGAATACTCAATAAACACTGAATCTGAATGTTAGAATACTCAATAAACACTGAATCTGAATGTTAGAATACTCAATAAACACTGAATCTGAATGTTAGAATACTCAATAAACACTGAATCTGAATGTTAGAATACTCAATAAACACTGAATCTGAATGTTAGAATACTCAATAAACACTGAATCTGAATGTTAGAATACTCTGCAAAAAATGTATGTGACGTCTGAAATATGTCATCTTTATAAAGAGAGATTCAGATTTATTTATTGATAGGTGTGTTACCATACACACACATCTTTGTTTATGGTTGATGTTGTTGGTGATGCCGTGTTTCTATGTAAACTTTTGTGTAAGAAGCACTTCCATTACCGCCATTATCTGGTGTGAACCCTTCATCACCACGGAGAAATTCATTATGACATTTCCCCTACTTATGAAGTAATTGCCTTGACCCCTGATTCTTCAAAGGAGCTGTGTTCTGAGCACATTAATTATTTATCCTGGCACATAACCAAAAGCTTCTCCTATAGTTACATGTAACTGTCTTATAAATTGCCTTTGTTTGCAAAATCATTACCCTCTGTAGATTTAATGACATGAAATAGACCAGCACCCAAACTATGTGTGAAATTTAAATTTGTTAAAGGTATAATTTTCAGTGCAATTTGAAAGACTTTGATTTAACAATGGCAAGTTCACGTGGAAAGACTTTCAGTATGTATTGCAGTGTAATTGGCTAGCCTTTCTATACAGAAATGAACATGACAGATGGCAAGTTAAGTTTGTATTGGTACCAATGGGGTTGGTATCCTTACCTCTGAAAACCAAGCTCATTGTATGTATCATACTAGTCATTATCTATATAGGAGTGATCTAGAAGTGTGTACCATGCATTTTAGGTATCATTTTCCTTTTAGGTGTAAGCTTATTCGATGCATGTATGACTCAGGTTATTTGTGTTAATACGAGTGACCCCACCCTAGCTTATCTTTGTATCAGGCCTTCTTGTGTGTCCTCACCCCCAGTCTCTGTATCAGAGCTACGAGTGTGTCCCGACCCTCAGTCTCTGTAACTGACCTACCAGTGTGTCCTCACTCCAAACACCAAGGCTCTGTATCAGAGTACTTAACATCTACACATCCAGTATTTGTATCAGACCTACCAGTGCCCCCATCCCCAGTTTCTTTTTCAGACCTACCAGTGCCCCCACCCCCAGTATCTGTATCAGACCTACCAGTGCCCCCATTCACAGTATCTGTAACAGAACTACTAGTGTCTTTACCCCCAGTATCTGTATCAGAACTACTAGTGTCTTTACCCCCAGTATCTGTATCAGACCTACCAGTGCCCCCACCCTCAGTACCTGTATCAGACCTACCAATGCCCCCACCCCCAGTATCTGTATCAGACCTACCAGTACCCTACCCCAAGCCTCTATATCAGACCTACCAGTGTCCCCTACCCCTAGTGTCTGTATCAGACCTACCAGTGCCTTCACCCTCAGTATCTGTTTCAGACCTACCAATGCCCTAACCCCGAGTATCTGTTTCAGACCTACCAGTGCCCTAGCTAACCCCGAGTATCTGTATCAGACCTACCAGTGCCCCCACCCCAAGTATCCGTATCAAACCTACCAGTGTTTTACCCCAGTTTCTGTTTCAGCCCTACCAGTGTCTTTACTCCAGTTTTTGTTTCAGACTTCTAGACTTTCTATAAAGCCAGCCTGTATAAGGGTTAATGTAATGTCCCCACCCCTAGTCCCTGTATCAGACCTACCAATTTACTAGACTTTCCACAAAGCCAGCCTGTATAAGGGTTACTGTAATGTCCCCACCCCTAGTCTCTGTATCAGACCTACCAGTTTACTAGACTTTCCACAAAGCCAGCCTGTATAAGGGTTACTGTAATGTCCCCACCCCTAGTCCCTGTATCAGACCTACCAGTTTACTAGACTTTCCACAAAGCCAGCCTGTATAAGGGTTACTGTAATGTCCCCACCCCTAGTCTCTGTATCAGACCTACCAGTTTACTAGACTTTCCACAAAGCCAGCCTGTATAAGGGTTACTGTAATGTCCCCACCCCTAGTCCCTGTATCAGACCTACCAGTTTACTAGACTTTCCACAAAGCCAGCCTGTATAAGGGTTACTGTAATGTCCCCACCCCTAGTCTCTGTATCAGACCTACCAGTTTACTAGACTTTCCACAAAGCCAGCCTGTATAAGGGTTACTGTAATGTCCCCACCCCTAGTCCCTGTATCAGACCTACCAGTTTACTAGACTTTCCACAAAGCCAGCCTGTATAAGGGTTACTGTAATGTCCCCACCCCTAGTCCCTGTATCAGACCTACCAGTTTACTAGACTTTCCACAAAGCCAGCCTGTATAAGGGTTACTGTAATGTCCCCACCCCTAGTCCCTGTATCAGACCTACCAGTTTACTAGACTTTCCACAAAGCCAGCCTGTATAAGGGTTACTGTAATGTCCCCACCCCTAGTCCCTGTATCAGACCTACCAGTTTACTAGACTTTCCACAAAGCCAGCCTGTATAAGGGTTACTGTAATGTCCCCACCCCTAGTCCCTGTATCAGACCTACCAGTTTACTAGACTTTCCACAAAGCCAGCCTGTATAAGGGTTACTGTAATGTCCCCACCCCTAGTCCCTGTATCAGACCTACCAGTTTACTAGACTTTCTATAAAGCCAGCCTGTATATTTTTAGGGTTACTGTAATGTCCCCACCCCCACCCCGTGCATCAGACCTACCAGTGCCCTACCCCAGTCTCTGTATCAGACTACTAGACAGTCTGTATCAGAGTTACTTTAGTGGGCCCACCTTGTCAGTCTCAGTACAGATCTTCTGTAGGGTTACAGCACCTAGGCAGTAACAGATCTATTGAAGTGTCCTTGCCCATGCTTGGTGTGTTTGACTTGCTGTTTTGTACCTTCCCCTGTTGTGAGATACTTGTTGCAATATTAATGACTGTGTAGATTTTCCTGCATACTATACATTGCACTTCTGTCAATTTCATTCATGACCTCCAGTACATATGGGGCATTCATATAGACTTGTTGTATAAGGTTATGCTTATCAATATGCATGTTGATAGATCTCAACATAAGCTTTCAAAAGTGCCTAAGAAGTTGGAATGGGTCCAAATAATTAAAGCTGGATTCATGTTGTACTTGATTTAAGCCAATTAATGTAAAATTTGGTAACACCATTCTTGAAATGATCAGAGTGCAAACATATCAAGTCCTGAAAAGATTGTGGATATTTTTGTTAAGTATATTTCTGTTTACATGTGATGTGACATTACATTTAACTTTGTCGTGATACACTTACCTGTGTAATGGTTTAGACTCGTTCTTGTTAGTTACCTTATACAATAGGTAACAATAACTAACTTGCCATTGTTCTTTCCCAATAGACATTGCTGCTACCATGAATAATTAGAATGTAATTCCTTTATGGTGAATAAATACTGACAAAACCGGCCAATAATGAGGAGAAAACACCATGATTAATTCACAGGGCAGATCAGCACATCTATTTATAGGCCATTTATCTTATGCTTTCTAAAACTTACTGAGAAACGTTGAAAAGTGTAGTACAATCAAATATGTTTGTTTTTTTAAATTATGATGGTGAACATAATTTCATTGCTTTGTGTTAAATTTCACCTTTTATATCTAACACATTTATTGTAGTTAAACCTTCATTATTTTATGATTTATTTACCATATATAATAATTTCTATGCTGTAAAAGGTTTACCCCATGTTTGATGATGCATTTGAATGGTACACAATCTTTGGGTGGTCGGGTGGCGCAGTGGATAGCGCACTTGCCTTTTACCAAGGTGACCAGGGTTCGATTCCCCAATCAGATGTGAAAAGGTATGGGGTCACCTGCCCAACCATGTGGGTTTACTCTGGGTACTCCCACACCAAAACCCCTCGCGCCAACATCCGGGCCGACAAGAGTGATTAATATAAGTTATATAACTTGTTTCATAATTGTTGTAAAATAAATAAAGTTTATATAATATTTGATGACACTTTTCAGATTTCAAAAACTTATCACACATTTGCCACACAATAATATCTATACCTGTGTTGATAATGCTCAGGTAAGAAAAAACTAATTACAAATGTTATGAGAGACACCTCTTTCACAGCTACCAGGTAATGAAGCATACATCCTTAAATGTGACTGCTTGAGGATGATTTTATATGCTATTTGATTGAACGACAATATTTCACTTCCTTTATAATACAACCTGATGTCTAACTAATGTGTCCACTTATAATTATGGGAATGAACCTTCCTGGTACTATCCTAACATTAATAATGACAGTGTAATATACTGATTTTTATGATGTATGTTATTTTGCCATACTGCACGATCAATGACTATTTCATTGTCATATACTGTATTGTTATCACGTATGCCATTATATGATATGCATCATATTGTCTTTGACTATCATTGTATATATTTATCGTTGTTTTGTGATATACTGTACTCTTCGATGTTTCTTACACAAGGAATAAAATAATCTGAATCTGACAAGTATTTCACCAGCCTGACTGAGGCTCAAACAAAACAATATCACCATACAGTAGACACTTCCTTGGTTACCTATTAACTCTACAGGCTGTAATTGTAAATACTTATATATAATAGACTGATCATTTGTATGAGTGGCTTATGGATTATACCTGTGTTAGGGAATTGTTACGTTATGTAATGGACCTTGGACAGGTAAATCTATAATCTGGTAATCGTAGTGGTGATAGACTAAGTAGTAAACAATGAGTTGTAAACATAGTTACATTATTACTGCTATGGTAGAGTTGATGAATTCCTCGGGAATCCACCACAGTAGACCCTAATGGGGAACTTGCTGTATCAAAAGTAAGCTAAAAAATAGTTCCCTGACAACTGGACTCAAACAGAGTTATAAAATGTTGTTTTAATTTTTAAATGTTCAACTTAAAAATTTAAAGGCTACCACACTGTGCAGCCTGTTATGATGAAGGTATTGTTTTGGGGAGAAAAAGTTAACAAAATGAAAAACGCATTTCCTTTTTGTTTTTAAACAACTCACTTCCTAACATTGACTTAATCTGCTCTGTTATTCAGTCATGACTTATCTTCAGGAAACTTGAAAACATTTGATGCCAAATTATATTCTTAAACTGAGCTTATGATTTAAGTCTTTTCATATGACAATTTATCTCATCATTGAGAACTGTACTTATATATACTTATATAAACCTTACATAATCACATATACTTCTATCTATAAACCTTACATAATCACATATACTCAGAAATACATGGCAATGTCCCTGATATGACTTGTCTGAAGTTGATCTCTTCAAAAAACTCTTGACATAAAATCTCAAAGGAGCAATTTACGGAGAGCGTCTCTTGTGTTTAAGTGTACAGACTTAATGTACTTGATGGGTCGTCATGTTATGTGACGTTTCATCACATTCCTCTCGATTCTTGAAATTATACTTGATTTAGGTCTTAAATTACTTAAAGAGCAACAATCTCACTTCCATAAATTATCTTGATGTAAAAGGAGCTATAAATATAAGATTTAATCAAATTTCCAGACATGTTTATGATCTGTAATGGCTGTTATGATTAATGTTCTTATATCACTGAACTGAAATCTTAAGTCATAGTGATATGTGAACTTTTTATATTTAGACTTCTTGACTTTGAAATAATTTCAAACTATAAATCTGTATTTATTATCTAACGATATAAATTTATGATCACTCATGTCCACCCTTATAGACTAAGTTGTCGGGCTATATATTTTAGACCTGGCATCAATTTACAAAGTAATTACTGTAAATTTGCTGACATTTATATCAATGTAATATCAACACTTTTATTGCATACTCTGGATGTGCATAAATACACTGTTCACCTACACTAAGTGTCCAAAAGGACAGCATTAGTCTGGACAAGAAATATAAAAACGGAACCATTGTCTTGGTTTTCTTAATAGTTTTTTTAAGGAAAGTTCCATATTTAGAGTTGATGTAGCATGGATCCTCAAAATAAACACCAAAAGTTTACTTCTGTGTTAAAACATAATCACTTCGTCTAAACTTCGAAATAATTCTTGCACTAAATTATTTTCCTTTCCCAAGATAGTCATGTACTGGCTAATCCCCTACCTCTTATATATTTATGTCCAGCATATGCAAAACACTCACAATAAAATAAAATGCCATTTACATCAGTATTAATTAGCATTAAATATTATAAGTATAAATAAAGATAACTTGCTTAATGAAAAACAACACTGAATAAAGGGATCAATACAGGTGCTTTTTTGTAACCAGTTTATCATTTTGAACACACCTACCCCTATCATCTGATAAGATTCTTTTAATTAAGATGTCTATACAGATTAGATGGTTAAATTTCATATCATCTAATTAAATTATTTTAGCAAAAACTAGAATGTAACTATTAAACTTGACATCAACAAATACATCTGAAAGTCTTTGGCTCATTTTCTCAACTGCCCCTTGACCCTGATACTCCCAGTTCTATTTTCCCTCCCCCCACACATAAATCCTTGTAGATATATCACTGTACTGTAAGCTACAAATCACATTACTGTTGTCAAATATCACCTCTTTACATTGCAGTAAATTCTCATAAGCATAAACTTGCCTAATCAAGATATATAAATTATCAAACAACTGTCAATTATGACTAAAATATCAAAACTGATTTTTTACTTATTTTTATTTTTAGCAACACCTAGAAGCTTGGACCAGAACCTGAATAATCCAACCAGTACTGTCGGAAATTTTCGTATCAAGGGATTCGTAAATAACAATTTCGTCAAACCAACCATTCCACGGACAATCCCCAACCAAGGAATTCTAACAAGTGCTGATGACCCAAAACTTGATCTAAGTAAGTAATAACCCATACCTTTCATTCTATTTACAACTTGATTTTAAGCAATTATTTGTTTTTGTGTTTTTTGATACTTTTGATATGTGTATAATGCCGCATTGTATTGTTGAAAAAATGTTCATCTCTGAATTTATTGAATTTGCCTTAAATTTCTGTGTGTTTTTGATAATAGATTGAATTTGATATCAATTGCATATTTATATTATCAAATAATAGATATATGTATGTATCACATACAGTACTTGTATTTAGATGGAATCTTTGAAGTAGACATTGGCCATTATATTTGGTTTTTAACACTTTTCTGCAACATTATATTCCTGAAATAATTCAATAACTATTCTGACCTCTAAAAAGCTTTCTACATATCATTGTCTTCATATGAATATAGGGCAGATAGCATAAATGTAACAGGAAGACACACTTTCTAGGCCTGCATGTACAGCTGATTTGTGGGACTTGATGATCTTAAATTGAAAGATGTCATGTTTTATAATAAACTGTCACATTCAGATTATATACAGTGGCACAGAAATTATGCATTTTCTTTAAGTTTATTTATTATATCTGCTTTTTGATTCAATTTATCTACTACATGGGTTATTTAAATAAACATTATTCAGACAGAATTGATCAATATGTGATGTTCAGACAAACAGACATCTGTAGTTAGGCGCTTGGCGACATGTACACACCATTGATCTCCTGTGTGAACAAAAATAGATTTATCCCCGCCACTTAATAACTTTTCCATTAATATTTGAAAAGTTGCTCCTTGCAAAGACCTGTGATCAAGCCGAACATTTAGTTCATTATCAGGGTTTGTTGGAGTGCTAAATATGTCATGGTTTATTGGAGACATCACAGAGGAAAAATAGTTATCTTCCCTTAATAAAAACCCATAAAATACTGGTTTATAAATACCCATAGGTTTGATACTACCCATCATAATTACTTTTATCTATATACAAATAGATATTGTTATCCATATGAATTTTGTTTCATAGTTTTACACCTTCTACCTTTGACTTCTGTTATAATTGATGTTTTATGGCAGTATAAAGTGGCATTTTCTGAATTCTTTTATGTACAAAACTGTCTAGTTGAACAGTTTGGTGGTTTGTTTGTTTCTGCATACAGTATTCAAACAGTGAAACTTTATTGTTCAGAAAAATCTGAACCAATCAGTTTGAAAATTAATTGACAATTGTTTTCTTCATGGCACTGTTGCTAGTTATGTTGATGATTTCATTAAATTGCACCATTAGAAGTAAAATGCATGAAAGTTTGCTTTAATTTCAGAAATTCTTTCATTCTGGAAAGATATTAATTTCTTTAAATTATTATTAGTTTATTTAAGGATTTACTTTCTATTTAGTTAGGTTATCGAGTGATAACTGCAATGGAACTCGGGTAAATTGAATAATCAGCGAAACTTGAAACTGTGAATATTTCTGGATGAAAGGTTTTTGACACAATTCTGTTTAAGTTCAGTTTCATTATTGACAGAAAGGAACACTTATTTTTCACCATAGTCCAACAAGTACTCTTTACCAGAGATCTGTCTATATGCTTTTAACATTTCTTGTATATCTGTTACGTTTAAATGGTTTGTAAATTGACCTCAAAGAGGCAGTAATACCTGTATCCATTCTGTCAATATACCAGTCTATACATTGTAAGGTAGCCATAGTACATTTAAAATACAGTATGTAAACACTAGAGTATGTTTGTTCCTAAGACCTGTTGCTCAGGGCCTTAAAACACACTGGGGAAACGTTCAGGTGTGGAAAAACTAACAGCTACACCGGTAAAACTGTTCTGATTAGAGAAGAATGACAAATTAAGTTTTAGACTTTGACATTGGTTAGATATATACTTAGTATAAACCCAGCACAGGAATGGCCTAGATAGGCTTCATTGAAGTCTGTATAGACAGGAATGTTTGATAATTTTGTTGATAAAACTATCTCATATACACCATAACGCAAACCTTTGGAATGTTATGTACTTCTATTTATTCATAGCAATTTAAATGTTGGAATAACATTTCAACAGTATCATAATAAGAGAAGAAAGACAAATCACTGAGAGAAAAATGTTTGTCTTATTTAAAAAACAAAAATCTTATCAGATTATTATATTAAACTGCAATTAGGATATAGTCTTGTCTCTCGGACATGATTTTAAACTTTCATCTGAAAACAATTATCTCCCTTTAAATCTTCTTAACACATCTAACACAATGTTAAAATGTATTTGTTCAAATATAGTAAGTAATAATTACGAGTAAAATTCCGTTCAGAGACAAACTGGTAGCTAAACATGTTGCAAGACAAAGCAAAAGGATGTTAAGAAATAAGAATGTTTAGAAAAGTAATGTTCATTAGGTGTATACATAAGAATGTTTAGAAAAGTTCTGTTCAATATGTGTATACATTATCCCTTTTACAGAGATACCATCACCCAAAAATTCGGTAGGCTCTCCGCAAAAGTCAGTAACCTCTTTACCAAAGTCAGTAGCTTCCCCTGTCAAATCGGCTGGATTACCATCCCCCACCAAATCTGTGGGACCACAATCCCCTGTCAAATCTGTGGGGCCACCATCCCTAGTCAGAGCTGCGGGACTGCCATCTCACCCTGTCTCCAAGGGCTCTGCACAAGGCTCAAATCCTGCCATGGATGGTATGCCACTCATGACATAGATACAAGGACGAAAAAAATTCTTTAATTCAATTAATTTCGATGAATATATACAATAATCAATTTCAATTTTGTTTTTACCTCTATAATCAACATACCATTTGACATTAAAAAAAACGTAAATATTTAACCAGCATGTGAATCAAAAAGATATTTTACCGTTTTAAATTTAGCCTTTATCATCAATACTACAAATGAAATAATTCTTTATCAGTTTTACAATAAGTTTATTTTTCTATTCTAACATTTAAATCAAGAGGAAAGATAAATATCAATTTTGATAGAAGTAACGTTTTCCATCAAAAAAACATCTATGGTAAAGTGAATTGCCTCCACATGTTTCCAGGGCGACAGTCACACCAGTCGTCACAGCGACGTGACCTTACATCAAGGTCATCACAAAACAGACACCAACATTTAGATCAAAACTTTGATCCCTCAACGGGTATGTCAAAATCGCATGAAAATCAGTTTGAAATAATAAATTGTTTCCATTGCGGTGATACTAAAACGGATCATTATTATTTTGAAACAAACTTAACTTTTAAAATGCATAACAGAATTGCGTTTTCTGTGCAGTGGGTGATTGATCGTGACTGTTGTTTAGTGTAACTGTAGATTAGAACAAGTGTTCCTGTATCATGGTTCTGTAATTACTAGACAATACTGATAGTGAGCGTTGTATAACAAAGTGACATACTACAAAGTATTTTTACTTTAACAGAATTGATACAGTATTATACCTGCCTAAAACAAAACCTTGGATAATTTTAAACTAATGTACAAACAAGACCTGTAGCTGTACCCACTATGCATAAAGAGAAACTGTCTTACATTAGAAATCCAGACAGAAAATTCCGTAATCAGTTATATTAACCTTTTAACCTTTAATTTGATTGAAAAATTAAGGTTGGTGGATTACTAACTATAATCCAGGTAGTCTTTTCTTTATCGTCAGACATTTTACCCCAATATAACAATTTAGAATTTGCAAATTATTTACCAGGAATACTACAAAATTTCTCATTTCAGATGAAAAGTTTTTGTGTGTTTATGTATTGATCAATTACAGGTGCATATATTTCTTCCGACTGTAGCTGATTGAGTAAACCATCAATGCATAAATGTTTCAATATTTGAATTTTATGTTTGATCATTCCTAGTCAGGATACCCAGACTGATGGACGCCAACTTACAAAGGATATTGTGCGCATCCATGTTTCATGTCATTGCCATTGTCACATCATTACAGGTCCACAAAGGTCCAACCCACAGCATTCAGCACCTCTTTCCCCTCCCCACCACCCACCACTACCCATGGAAATGAACGGTTACGGTAACGAAGGTCCAGCCATTGATAAACCAAATGGCTATGGCCATGCCCCGACCATGAACGGTCACAGCCACATGATGAATGGCCATGGTAATGGTATGTCACTCTATATGATATATGTATAGCCCTACAAGGTAGTCGCCTCTGTCTCACATCCAGTGTATCACTTCCGTACACTCTCTCACTTATTAAACTCGCCTTAAAATCGGTTATGTCTTTGGCTTGTAACCTATCCATCACCTGCATTTTGTATGTTTAACAAAATATACGTCCATTTCCACTCACCCAAGGGTCAACCTTTGGGAAAAAAGGACACATATAAACAAACACTGAGGGTCTATCCTAAGGGTATATATAGTAGCATAAGTAAGTATGTAAGTAAATAAGAAAGTAGCACATGTCTTGAAGTACAACCATTTATATAATGGTGTGCCAATGAACACTAAACCAGTGATAATCCCAGGTATGCAGTCCTTTGTTGAGTTCTAATCTTGGTTCTTGAGTTCATTACGCTTAATGCTTGACTAAGTTGGCATTGATCTTGGGTACTATTTATAACATTGAACTTGGCCTATGAAGGTCACCAGAACACAGTTTTCACTGATGTACTGTTTCTGTACTGGCTTGATAGAGGTGTGTCATTGTTAGCCCTAAGTGAATGTTGTCTATGATGCCATTAACCCAAGCCTACTTCCTTGATAAGCATGTCAGCATTCCCACTTTTAATCACTAAATTTCTCCTCACTATAACAGCTTTCTCATTACTAAATGCCTGTCTTTTCATCATCCCCGAGCCTACATGAAAATCGAATGGTGGATTCATTCAAACGTTGCCATGATTAATCCTGTAACACTAAAACCCCATCAACCATTTGACCAAAACTGTATACACATAAGTGCCAATCTGTAACGGTTACACTACGTAACACTAAATTAAGCCCTGCCAACATCTGTAATTCAATCAAAACCAATATATATTCTGCTCTGTCATAGTTTCATGTGGATTCACCACTGTTGGGATATGCTTTGCAGAGCTGGGCCCTTATTCATGAAACCGTGCTCACGCTCAAGTATGTGCTTAAACCAACTTTCTTGTAACTCGCTTAAATCATGTCAAACGATCAAAAAGTCAAATGTAAACATTTCGGCTTTAAGTTTCTTCAATGGTTTTCCAAATCATTGACAAAGTAAGTTGTTTTTGTTAATTTTAAGCGGGAACAAGAAATTCGTTTTGACCATGAGAATAGCTTCATGAAAACGGATCCTGGAGTTCCCGGAAAAAAACACCCATCTGCATTGCGGTTGATTCTACAATAAACAGACTCTCTGAATATCGATTTGCACATCACAGGATGTAAACTTGTCTGTGAATTGTTAAACTAAGTTTTGGATCAATACAGAATAAAGAATATTCTATGTTATTTATACAAAGGTCATGTTAACGTAAAATTATACCAGCCTAAGTTCCTGCCACAATGGGTTTACCTTAGGAACCCAACAGATCAAAGTTTTATTGTTGAATCAACTGCTCAATTGTTTAAATTGTTTAAGCATCAATAACGCATGCTTGTTTACCTTTTATAAACCTACCGAGGCTGGACTGTTGAAAGCTTTTTCTGTCTCAATAAATCAGTAAATAATTACATTTATTTTGAACATGTATTGTAACAAAATCAAAATCATAAACTTAAAAAAAAGTGTTTTCTTATCAGATCTATGATTTGACACAGAAGTAGAAATGGTTTTCACCAATGAGCTAAGCATGGTGCATGCATCTTAACTATCTTCTTTCAGCCTGTAGATTTACAACTTTTACTGATGGTGCAACTGTTCACTAACTGTTATTACCGATGACAGGTATGCATGGTGTAGATCACCGTTTCACCTTTAAAGGACAAATTGCGTGTTGGGTTATCGAAAGCCTAACTGAAACAACCTCCAATCACTTTACTTCCTCTATTACAGCATGCTTGGATATGTATGGTTTAATTTGTATAGCTATGTCTATCAAATTGATATATTTAGTACCAATAAATATATAAAAATATATTATAATTAAGCATTGTTGATCACTGATTACTGGTACAAATGTCATCATATATATTTAAAATAAGATTATTGTTTAAGAGAAGTGACCACATTGTATGAAGTATGTGCAAATCATTTCTAGTGCAAGGAATAGCTTTTTGGTATGTTGTCGTAAAAAAAGACAATACATTGTCAGTTACCCCAAGATTGGTCATATGTTTAGAGGAGATGTCGTATAGAGTTGATGGTCTAGAGATTGAAGTGTTGTAAACACTGTCGGTCTGGTCCACAGATTGTTCCTCTATACATTATATACATTACTCAATCTTGCCACATATATAAAAGAGGATAATATGTCTATTATAGCTGGCTAACTCTGGGTTTCATTTTTCAAGCCTTATGCTTCTGAGGGATGGTCAGAATATATTATTGAAATTTTTCATAAACCAATGAAGCTAACATAAATATGGCTAAACGTTTTGAGCGCGTTTACATTTTTGTGATAAATATGTCCTTAATTGGGTCTAATTGTTTATTGTTGTCATAAATATGGATGATAGAAATCGATATGATATTTATAACAATTTTTTAGCTTATATATCAGTCAGAGTTATTGATTTTGGTAAAACTGTTAATCGACCATTAATATTGATATTGATGCCTTTCACACATTTGTTCGTTTGTCACGCTTTTACAGTATAACAGACCTTTGATGCCAGTATCCTGACAGTTCAGATAATAAATAGGGATACACAACTCTGTACTGTACTTCTCAGACTATTTCTAATTTTATGTTGAAAATTATTGATTGAGACTACCGAGAACATTCATTGCAAATGAGCAAGGCATTGTGTGTATTACACGCAAAATTACGACAGTCAAATTAAGATGGTATTATTAAAAAGATATATTCGCAGAGGCAGTCCGTCATTAACAGATTAGATAAGGATTATTTTTGTTGATTATACCACTGACTTCTGTGCTAGTAGACTTAAACATAGTTATATCTTTATTTTTTTTTGGGATGAATTCAAATATCCATCAATGCATCATACTCTCATTCTCTCATATCTGTTGATTATTGCCTAAGTTAGCTAGTGTGTCCGTTTTGAAGATATTATTTTGAACTTTGATATCAGGCTGGGCCAAGGAGAGACCATCACCACGATACAATAGCCAGGACCATCCCCTCAGTTACCGTTCAGTAAACCAGCACCAGGGTAAACGCAATCTTAACTCTCCCTGTAGCATTTTAGTGGCTAACTGTGGTGGTAGTCTTATTAAGAGTAATTAACATCGTCCATTTGTCTGTCAGTGTTAATGAACACCGTCCCTTTGTTTGTCAGTGTCAATGAGCACCGTCCCCCTGTGCTCACTCTCTGTCTTATGTAAAGAGCCCCATTCTCCTTGTATGAAAGCACCATCCCGAAGCTCAATCTGTGTGTCGTATTACAGTCAGCTATGCATTGTCAGTAAACACCATCACTGAACTCAATCTGTGTGTTTTGTAAGCTAGTTTCGTCTTGTCAGCAAACGCCGTTCCTGAGCTGTAGCTGCGTGACGCATGACAGCCAGTTGTGTCTTGTCAGAAAACACAATCCTTTCCTTTCTATTTAAAATAATTTAAGCTGTACTATTTTTATTGGGTTTTTTTAAGTGTAAATTTAACGACTTGATACCTTTGTAGCTCAACGTTGACATAACTTTGCAAAATCAATCCGTTATTAAGTAGAACATTTATCTGTGCAATGCTTACACATGATTATTGTTGGATTTTGCCTAAAGTTTGATTCTTCCTACGGGTAACGTCTAAAGAATTGATTTTCAAATATTCATTTTTTTCTTTTTCTTTTCTTCTTCAAGTGTATAGTATATAACAAACTTTTGACTGTAGTTTCAACTTATGCTATTTTGCGATCATTTTCATGTGTTTGGTTATTCAAGTTGACTGACTTACCAAGGATTTAAAATGATCCGAATGCTAATTGTTTTTATTTTCACGATCAATATATATGTGAAATATAGACCCGGTGAAAATTCGTCTCAAGTCAACGGTATATCCAAAAGAGAAGCTAGTCGGGATGTTTGCGTGAAATATTTCACCAACGGAAAGAAGAAGCTTTATAATATTCTGTAAATGTCAAGTGACTAACAAATATCTGTCACAGGGATATATCCCTATATTACAGATAATGATAATTCATTTTAATACTTATTCAACAATATTATGAAATGTTATCTTAAATAAACTTTACTAAAATAAAATGCATTTCCAATTATAAAGTTCTTAATGAAATAGCTACATTTTAGGCAGGTGTAATTTCATTTTATTATTGGCACTAATATAAATACTTACCGCCTAATCACAATGAACATAACCTCACATCATATACATTTCGAATTGAAAAACTCATCAAGACCTTCCCATTGAATATAAAACAATTGTCACTTTACAGGTTTTCTTTACAATTTTTATACTCCTTATCCTTCAGCTTATCATCAATAGAAATGCTTTTTGTCAGCTTTATCGCATTGCAAGTGCTTTAACTGATTTTATGACTTTCATATTAAAGTGATCTCTCGTACTTAAAATAATATTTACAACAATGTTGATAATAATTTGTAGCTTAACAATATAAGTATATTTCTATTTGAAATGTTGAATTGTAATAAACGATTTTAACTACGAACATTTATGAAATGTTAAGAAGAATTTCAAAAGATTTGTGTTGAGTATGGATATATCCTCTTGCATGTATTTACAAAATCACTTTTTACTTTAAGCATGATGTACACATAAGTATAACTATATTGTTTGATGATGTAAATATATTACAAAGTAATGCATTTATGTAATTTTGTTTTATTAACAGGAAGACATTATAGCGAAGACTATGAATCCAATCAAAATATACCTATAAGAAACGCACACGAAAAAACGTAAGTTTTTACCTCTGATGGTTCGAGAGAATAGCTGTGATTCAAACAGTTATTTTGGATTGTTCTTTTTCTCTCCTCTTTTCCGAATGTTTCAGCAAATCTTTCAACAGTCTTGTTTTTATATTGATTAACATTACAAGCTCCTGTTTCAGGACCATTCCTTAATTTGGAACGAACTTCCTTGATTTTTCCCATAGGAAATCATCATCGGAATTGAGAAATATCGTCAGTTGATACATCTACACGCTAAGGAAAGTTCATGAAACTGGGGACTGGATTGTTGTCTCCACTGGGTTTATTTTGGATTTGATTTGTCTATTTTTACTTCGAATAAAAGTTTTGAAGGAAAGTTGAAATAACATTTTGATTTTTTCATCAAAATGTCTATTTGTGTTCAAATTATTACCATAGATGAATTGTTTGATTCAACCAACATGCTCAAAAATATGATTTTGTTGAAAAAATATCAGGAACCCAAATAAAAAGATTAGATTGAGAATGTAATGTCAACATGTCTAATTGTAATGCTTAACAGACAAGAACAGATCAGGAAAGAAACACAGCAGTACATTGATAGAAAGGAAGAGGAGAGGAAGTTCAAGGCGGACAGCCAAAACAGGCTGAGGGAGAAACAGGAAGACCAGCGTAGGGTATGTATATAAACCTATCAGGCGATCGTATTCACAATAACTATGACAGCTTACTATAATACTACACATACACTATCCTATAACCGCGTAGTGCTATTGTAATTTCGTAGATAAATAAAATGTATGAGACTTATATTTCTACCATGAAATTAATTACGTGAAGCTCTTTTTCTGGATTGATTTCATCTTTGAATATGGTTGCCGTCACCCTTTGATTTCCTTTTAATTGTTAACCGACTTTGGTTTGATGACCACGTTGAAAACCAAATGTTTCTTAATGTTCCTAAATTTTAGACACGAGAGATGTTGGAAGATCATGAACCTTTCGGGAGACCTGGAGCAGGGGCCCCGAACGGGGTAAGATATCAAAATTTGTTACACAAGAATTATGTACAGAATGATGTTATTGAATCCTGATTAATAAGACTTTTGAAAGAAATTCAAGAAAACATATGTTTTCAAAAATGAAGTGACTTACAGTACTTTTCACCATATGTTAGAACGAAAAAAAGTGATTATACATTTTTTTAGAATATCAATATTATACAAACAAATTCATTTGATTGTGTTTCCATTGAATATATTTTTCTCTTGTACACAACATAAGTTAAGCTTTGTTATGAAAACGTCAAGCAATACTTGTGATGAATATGATAGTGACTATTGCTGCTGTTTACTAATGTAAGCAAATCACAAAAGGAAATCATGCCACCTACAGGAATGTCACAGTTGTCCGTTTTGTTTTTTAGAGTGACAACAAGAAAAAAAAGTTTATTGAGGAACAGTTTAATGCCCGTGGAGAACCTGCACGATATCAGTATGAGCCGGTAAGTCTGAAGTTAATATAACATAGTAACGCTCGTAGTAAGGGCGAACTGTTTCAGTTTTTGGTTTGTGAGATCTGTTTTTGTTAAATAAGCTGACATATAGATCATTGTTTTCGTTTAACTTTGATTAACCTATGAACAAATTCTGCATGCAAAATATGTTTTTGATTTTGACGTAAAAATATCATGATAATGGACGAAATCAGTTCAGTATCTTTGGCCAATAAGGATATACATAATAAGAAACAATGCTTTCATGGTGTGTTGTTCTAAAATAGCTAGAAATTGGTATTGGTTATGTGCATCATTGTACTGAAAAGATTTGAGAAATCACAAGCAGCCTGTTTTCAACTATGAACCGTACCACAGATATAGTATTATATTTTTAACTTATAGTTACATAGACATTACCAGTATATATATCGAGGTGAAAAACATGTTTTAAGGACAAATGTCCCTCACGACTGGTTTTAGAAAAAAATACAAATAAAGATCATTGTATAAGACATTTTAAATGGTTTGACATAAATATGCAAATGTCTGCTGTTTGCATGACGATTTTCAACTTCACCAAAATCAAGCGTGCCACAACATATGTATATATATACATTATTACAATACTTAAACTGTTAAAACATTCATGGATGAATGCATCGTTGATTAGTGGCTGTTTGCTCATGTCTTCAATCTTGCTCAATTACAAACTGGGGCACCTTGCACGAGGAAGACGCGGTAAAGTTTCTCTAAGACCTTATATACACCAACAGAGGGGAGGCAACTGAAAGTTCGATTGTTGTTGTTGGCATAGTTGTTCAAACACATTTTCATACAAAAAGAAAAACAACATTGTTTAAACAATGCATACAATTTAGTCTAAAAGAACTCAGTATTCAAATATTTATTAGAGCACTATTAAAAAAGCAATAATTCATGAAATTTTGTACTTTTATATGAAAAAAATATTAAATCAATGCCAAAAAATATTGAATCAGTATGATATTTATTTGTAATCTTCACTTTAAAATTTAATTTGTTTATAAAAAAAGAAAAAAAAGAAAAAGGCCTTCGTCAGAAATAAGCTATACATTACTTTAGACTAATTTCAATATTTTTGTACTTTTGTCGCTTTGTCTTTCATTTCCATATCTCAATCATGATGTTTATTTTAGCCTGTTTCTCTTTCTTTCTTTTTCTCTCTTTTTCTTTCTTCTGCTGAACTGCCATTTTCTCGTACTTTGACATCTTTCACCATTTCCATGATTCCTGCTCCTCCTTCTGTCCTTGACCTTTCATCATTGACCTTTGATCTACCGCTGCAGCCCTCTGGGTTAAGTACAAGTAGTTTTCAGTTTTGGGACAGTTTTGGCCGGCCTGGCCATGGTGCCCCACTTAAAACAGATTCTGGCAATCTAAAGGCTCATCTTGTTGGGGATGTGATAATTCGATTTCAGGATCGGTATGTACGTGATATCGAGAACCACCGTCGGCACGACAGACCCCCTGAAGAGAAGAAGAGATACTTAGATGATCTCAGTAAGTTGCAAGTGTAACGGTACCGATGAATTTGGAACATATAATACTCTATTCAGGTTTATTTTGAAGTATGGTGAATCCATAAAAAATCTATATAAGACGAATTGATCGGCACATTTTAGTTTAAACCATATTTTATTCGTGTCAATTAACATGTACAATTACAAAAGACATTTTATTCTGATTATTGGGAAACAAGAACTGTTGTACGTAACAAGCTTTGCTGATTAAACATTATTTTGAAGTATGGTAAATCCATAAAATAAAAAAAATATGACGAATTGATCGGCAAATTTTAGTTTAAACCATATTTTATTCGTGTCAATTAACATGTACAATTACAAAAAACATTTGATTCTGATGATTGGGAAACAAGTACTGTTGTACTTAACAAGCTTTGCTGATAAAACATTATTTTGAAGTATGGTAAATCCATAAAAAAATAATATAAGACGAATTGATCGGCAAATTTTAGTTTAAACCATATTTTATTCGTGTCAATTAACATGTACAATTACAAAAGACATTTGATTCTGATGATTGGGGAACAAGTACTGTTGTACGCAACAAGCTTTGCTGATAAAACATGTTTAACTTGGCAGAATATGTACATAAGAAACTGTTTAGAAAGAAAGATAGAACATGATATTAGGGATAAATAAAGTAACTGAAGGAGTTTTACCTGGTTGGATGGGTAGTTAAGTTTACATATATATTATCTTAATGAAGTGAAATTTTAGTTGCTTGTAAATTTGTCAAATTTATCAACATACACTTCGATGTCGATATTCTGCTACTAAATATGTACCCAAGAAAACGATTTACATTTTTGTTTTGTTATATTCATTATGTTTGCAGTGATTACCTACATTCAACACGATAACGAACACAGCGCGCAAATAACACTACATTAGCAACTTCCAACCCACCAATTTAAGAAAATAATACAGCGCGATACCACAAAAGTACACAATAGTTTCAATTACTAAGGCAAAGGTCATATTTGTTTGTTTGTTTGAACATACAAAATCCATTTGAAGAATTATATTTGGTGTTAAAACTTTCGACGCTGTAAACATATATATATATATAATGTGGAGACTTTTTCACACTTTAAAATGTGCCTATATGATGTTGAGACTTAAGACACCCTATCACATACTTATATCATTTGAAGACACAATAAAACTGTACCTATATGATATGCAGATGTTTAAAAAGCTTTCTTTTTTCTTTTCAGAACAACAGCAACAAGAGAAGAAATCGAATCGTCATGTAAGGGTCACACTACATGTATTTATAAATAATAGGTTTATGGATGAGGCAGAATTTGCGTGCTCGGGTGCATATTATTGGTTAGGTATCAACGTCTTTTAATTCTAATAAGAGTTCGAGGTTAATCAGCCAGTTATAAAGCAGCATGCTCATTTACTGGACAAACTTATAATTAGATGTTCAATAGCTTACTGTCTAAATGGGTGAAATGTGGAATCACGGAAAATATTCATGATGTACAATCTAATTGTCTTATGAATCCCCGCTTTTTGGCAATTACTTCATGAATTTCCGAACTGGTTTCACAAGTTATATCTATTTTTATTACTGTGGCCGAATCGTCCATGGAAAACACGAATACTTCTATTGAGTAGTTACAATAAGCAAACAAAAATCGTATTAGAACAAGTTTAGAGAATTTTTGATAAAACGATGCCGTGTGAGTGGTAAAATGAGGGATACTTACTTGAGTATGCACCAAAACGTTTGTCTACGAAACAAGAGCAGTTCTATAGCTATGGAGATCACTTTTAGTTTTTTACACATAGACACAATTATCGGGTTGCCTGGCAGTATAAACCTAACATAAGTCGTAATTCCGAAGATAAAAAAAAGTGTCAAAAGATTTAAACTGTATGCACTGGGATCACACTTTGCAATACGATGTGTATTTTGCAGTGTCACACAATTTATACATAGCTTATTCATTTGAATCTTTTATTATGCAAATCGTTTATTTTAATGTTATTTCACAAGGAGCACTGTGTTCAATGTGTTTATAATATTAACTTATATACATACTTCATCAGCCTGTTAGCTGTTCTATTTATGAACCCCACTTTAGCTGTTCTATTTATGAATCCCAAGTTAGCTGTTCTATATATGAACCCCATGTTAGCTGGTAGATATATGAACCCCTTGTTAGCGTTAGCTGTTCTATTTATGAACCCCACGTTAGCTGTTCTATTTATGAATCCCACGTTAGCTGTTCTATTTATGAATCCCACGTTAGCTGTTATATTTAAGAACCCCATGTTAGCTGGTAGATTTGTGAACCCCATGTTAGCTGGTAGATATATGAACCCCTTGTTAGCTGTTCTATTTATGAACCCCACGCTAGCTGTTCTATTTATGAACCCCACTTTAGCTGTTCTATTTATGAATCCCACGTTAGCTGTTCTATTTATGAACCCCACACTAGCTGTTCTATTTATGAACCCCATGTTAGCTGTTAGATTAAATTGATTTGACATAGCAAACGAAGTTTTACTAATATTGTTAATAATTGCTAGGAGTTAAACGTATTTGTTTCCATATTGTATGTTTCGTAAAAAGTTAATGTAGTGAGATAAAACTGCATAGTCAAATCTATCAATGTTGATTGCATTTCACTTATTAACGCAAGCAATGCTGGTCTGAGTTCAGGTGATAAGAAATGTAAATATTTTCAATTGAGGCGTTGGATAGCTTATTTATTGTAAATGATAAGGATATAATCATTTATATATGTACTCACTAACACCATACACTATAGAACTGTGTCACATTAAATGGACATTGTGGCTTTCTACGTCACTGGTGTAGGGTTTCCTATCCAAATCTTACATTGCGTGGGATCACTAACACTGCAAGCGTTGCTTGTATTGAGAAAATAAAATATGTCAATGCATAACAAAGGCCATGAATTGTTATATATTGCGTGTACTAATTAATGACATCAACTGTATCATTTATAACTGTACATTCATATTTGGTAAATATGTGTAATGTGCTATCAAATTATATATAAAATTTATAAATTATATTTATATGTAATACATGAAATGATAATACGATAATGATTAATTTGATGTACTTTGATGTGATAAATAAAAAATCTTCAATATTTTCGGATCAAGCAATGTTTCCTACGTATTACATCATGTATCTTCATTCACCGATTTATCACTGAAAATAGAGTTAGAGTCAGTCGAAACTGAAGTTGAAATTATTTCTCTGTTTACATCTAATCATATCATATCGAATGATATTATGGAATAACGTCCAATAATAGAGATACATTGTTAAACTATTTTGTTAACTATCTCGTAAAATTGAAACATGCTACTTTGTGAATTGACTCTATCAAATGTTCTGAATCTTATTGTACTTGATTTAATTGGCTAAACTGTAAAACAAGTTCATGATGATAACGTTAAATATCATAACATAAAATTGCCAAACGATGTACTAGCATAAGAAATAAATCCACAGAATAATCCATAGCTCAATTTCATATCATCAAAAAGAGAACAAAATCAGTAGTTCTTCTGATATTTTGATTGCAGACTTCAAATGGTGCTCAGGTCAGTAAGACTGTTTAGTCTTCAGATATTAATATTACAAATGCATGTGCTTTCCCTCCCTGCGTTATCTAGAACACATCGGAATGATACAACCGTTATGATTAAGTTCCGAAATTCTCATTAATATATCATGGTGTAAGTAAAAGTTGAAAACGTAACCTTTGTATGCACGTTTACCGTATGTTCAGGATGGACTCACAATAAAGAATTCCGCAACCGACCTAGATCCGTTTGAGAATGCGATCATATAACGATGTCAAAATCTAATGTTGTTTTGACGTCATAATCAGATGTCGGTCTTTTGGCATATGATCACTTCATCAGACTAACCCTGGTTAGATAGCTTGTGCCATTTGTAGTTTAACATATATCTTTAACGTGCATGCGTTTCCCTTCAGCTTATTTTAGTTCCAAAGTGATTGCATGTGAAGTACCTGATTGATCGACGCTTTGTTTGTAGCAGTACTAGTAGTAAATCACCTTCAATTAACCATTTGGTTTTCTGATTTTGTTAATTTACACTTTCCCACTCACTTAAGCTATAACGTTTATTTGAAAACCTTTTATATGGCACTTTTACGGTTTCAGATGATTTAATGTGTTAATTTTTTGATCGGGAACAAAACTGTTTCTCTATTTAGAATTTGATTTATTTGTTTATTTATAACATTTTATATTAGATAATGCCACACCCTTCCCATTATCCCTAGCCATTACTTCTTTTTTCTGTGCATTCATATTGATGCATCCATCTCTTTGAAATAATGTCAATTTGTGTTTCGTCTCTTATTTTTTCATTGTTTTTCCTCGTATTTTCTTTTCTATGTCATCACCATCTAACTCTTCTTTCTGACTTTCATCTCTATTTCTTCTTTCATCTGTCTGTCTCTACATGTTCTGTCTGCTGTCCAGTTGTCTTCTCCCTCTAAACCCATTGGGTTTAACTATATGGACTACTTTGGTCGATCTGGTCCTGGAAGTGGCGCCCCAATGATATCCGAGTCAGGCCATGTCAAAGCACAGTATCAATGCAAGGATCCGCTGATATTCTTTCAGAACCCAGATATGGCCAGAGAACAAGACCAAGGTTTGGATGGTATGCCGCCATTCCATTCTCCAGGTGAATATGATGTCTTTCTGTATATTGATTTTGATCCATAACACTATTACAGTGTATTTGAATAAATATTAACGGATACATACTGAGAATATTTGTATTACATTTTCATATATCATTCATTTTTTGCGTTAATGATTTACAGAACAACCGTTTCAAGAATAGTACTTATTTACGAAAATGTCAGTGAGTTAGTTTAATATTATGGTTTAACTAATGTTATTAATCGCAATGGAGGGTATTGTCTGATAACAATGCTGAGAACTTCCTTCTTTATAATTTAAACGTTTTCAAAGTGTGATTTTTTCTCAGCAAATATGTCAATGACATGCCAAAAGTATATTTTAATAGATCTTGCGCACCCGACTTTCATATTTGCACATCGTCGGGTTACACTTTTGAGTATGTAGAGCTCACTAGCAGAACCAGTCAAGTGCTTGACACTCAAAATAACCTAATCCATAGGTTAAGACATATATGTCTGTATCACAAAAAAGTGTTATAATACTAGTGTGTTGTGTATTGCGTTTGGAATAAGTTGACCTGCGTGCTTTTCAGGGAGGAACGGCATGGTAACAGATAGACAGCGATATGATCAAGTAAAGGAAAATCTAGGCCAGGTAGGTGTGTCAGGTTTGGTAGGCAGATATATATTTACTAATATAGAGATGTTCAAATCATTTAGAGGACTTTCTCTCTCGAACGGGTCATTTGCTTGTTTTCTTTGGGGGGGGGGGGGGTTGCAGAAATATAATTTTAAATGCAAATAACCATCTTGAACAAATGATGATAATCCTTGCAATTTAACAGCTGATTGTACAGTTAATAATCTATATCAATGTCTTACTAAATCTACAGACCCTATTTTAATATAAAAAAAATATATATAAAACTCTAGAATTGATCTTAAAGTGAGAAAAAAACCTCATAATACCTTTGATCATTGGTTCTATTTAGACGATAACCCTAATGTGTTTTGGGATACGCGACAGTTTGTCCTGTTGCAAATTGAGTTCTACTAGCTTCTTTAAAATATAAATATACGGTTTCTGCTGCCTTCATGATGTTGCAACCAAAGTTATGGCGGGTAACACTTTTCCAAGCGTTTAATTTGATATTGACAAGCGTATAAGAGTACTTTTATGAAGCAGATTAAAACTAATTTGCGATTGATACGTGCATATCGTGAATAAACTGCAGCAAATTGTTCGGGTTTTTTCTTCAATAAAATAATGCGTTATAAACAGTAACTTAAAACGCGATATTTGTGTATGTAAGTCTGAGTGTTGACATATAATTAATTGGTGCTATTAATGCGTATAAAGACAAATTTGTTCTTCAATAATATTATACTTGCACATTTTGTATTACATATATGTAATCCATGTTCTGTTGTAGTTGAGGAGAGAGAATGAGGCTTTAGAAAGGAGTAGTCCTGACCCGTTAACACATCCAGGTAAGTGTTAAACAATCAGACTCGCATTTCTTTTATTGAACATGTTTCTTTACCTCATTACTTCATGTTAACAGCTTATAATGTTTTTCTAATAGTATTACATACACTATGCAATATCATAGAAACATTGATTCACTGCATTTTGTGGTATATAGACGATGTCCATCTTTTGCTGTGTATGCAATTTCGTATTAAACATGCTATATTTTTAATACTTAAAACTTTACGGCATTTAACTCAAACAATGAAAAAACAGTGGAAAGTAAGACGTCGACTTGCCAATCTACTGTTCCAGTGATTGTTACGTTACTGACGAATAACGCGATATATCCATGCTTACAATGTGTGATGAAATACATTTTCGGATGCAATAGAAAGGCTTATTTAATCATTTGTGAAAGGATCCACGATACATTTTTTACACGTATAATATTTAAAATGGAGGAATATAACTCGAGCTTTACCTGTTAATAACTAAAAACTAAAAAGTATTTATCCGAAGGTTTCGATTGTTGTTATATTAATATGTTTGGCATTTTTACTCTCTACAATGCAAATACAGACCGTATACAACCCAATAGGAGATTCGTCCGCGCTTGGGACACGTTAGAATTGTCGAAAGCTCCTCCACACAGAGGTATCAGTGTATACACATAGAAATCCTATAGTTTGTGCCTGTATATATTGTATCATCCGCAATAGACTGCTTCTGTTAGCCGTTTAGCTTTGTAATTTAGATAATGCTGCGATTGGCCAGACTTTAGTTATCAGCAATCTCCAGCTAATCATGTTGCAAACACTTACCAAACATTAAATCATAAAATCTACATTACCGTATTATTTAAAACATTAATGATAATTCATGTTTAGTATTATCCATAGACTGAGTTTAATCAATATCAATGACGAACTAGTTTTTACCCCTAAACTCAAGAAAAAATTATAAAATGAAATAACAAAAATCAATAAATAGTTAAAAAAAAAAAAAATTCAAGATTTCATTACAAAATCAACTGAGTAATTTTGGCATTTTTATACTAAACCAACATTTGTGAAAAGTGTAAATGGTTTGCAACATGGTAATCTGAATCAATATCGCCACAGATGACGCTATTATTATCATAAGCTAACGGGTAGTGTTAACCTTGCTTTTCTGGAAAGTATGGGTTAAGTGTTTTAAAAAAATAATAATTTCGGAATGAATGTATTGTAAATTACAAATTAAGTCCTGAATGGAATTGAACTGAAAGGGAATTTTTCCCGGATGATTTAGTCTAGAAAAACTATGCTACATTAGGAGGCACGGTAGTCTTGTGGTAGGACGCCGGGCTTGTGACCGAAGGGTTGCGAGTTCGAGTTACGGCACGGTACTGTGTTGTATCTTTGAGCAAGATAATTTACTCCGTTTGTTCCAGTCTGCTAAGCTGTAAATGAGTACGTGGTTGAGCAGTGCTAGAATTGTTGAATGCTAGATGTTAGCGCCGAATTGGCAGCTCCGGCTGTATGCTACCAAGGGAGTTGAGAAAGCCATTGGCTGGCTGCAAAGGCCCTATAACCACGGATAATATTTTGTGAACCGCTTTGAGACGACCTACGAACTAGGTTGTGATAAAGCAGTATATAAGAACCTCGAATTATTATTATTATTTTTATTATTGTAGCAACGTAGTTTACTTGGTGTTACAATATCTTATATTATCAATTAGGACTGCTTTTAAGGTTATAATGACTTTTGCTATTTGACGGTTATTGATCCAATCCTGTTGTCTGAAAATATATTTCAAAAAATGATGGATGATGATTAAAGTAAGTTACTCTGAAAAACATATTTTTCACGAATAAGGTTTAATGGCTGCTGTTCACGTAGCATGACTTAACAACTTGACAGACATGTACACTGTGTGTGCGAAACAGCTATTTAAAGCATGTAGGAAAACAAAAAATTGAGATCTTAAAATATTGAATCTGTCTTAGTGAAGTAGTATACGAATGATTCTCACTCGACAAAGGGGATTTTTAGTACATAAAAGTGAATTTTGTTGTGGTTAAAAAATTGAAGACAATATATAGCCTGTATAGTTGTATTGATCTAGTATAAAATATTGTCTGCTGCCAAGGTATCATTATTCATGATATATACTTTTAACAGCGTGTGTTTTTCACTGGTTTTTACAATTTGATTTTTATATTTTAGATGCATACCTGAAACAGAAAGCGGTAAGTGAAGTATTTTAGAAGTTGTTTATTTTCTATTATTATGACCTGACCATATATATAACATCTGTAATTTATTTACATACTTGAAGTCATAGACGTATTCAATATGTCTTTCATATATCAGATTGTATATTTGACGACCAACGCTTAAACGTTGATAGCCTTTTCAATAGCAGTACTTTATTTGGGTGATCAGACAAAGATGAACTTAAAACGTTTACATAGTAGTCATATGGTTAATATAACTGCACTTCATATGGCTATTTCATTAAACATTGTAATGCTGAACCTGTCATAAATAATATTGTACTGTTTCACAAATATATATTATCATTCACTTAGTGCAGTAGTTTCTGTCGTAGAATAATTTGATTGTTCGGATACTTTAAAAAGTACCGAGCACATTTAAATCAGTAGCTTTGTATTATATATATACATGTTCAACACTGTTTCACATTTCTAGTATTTCTGCAATAAGTTTATCCTTGGCATTATATTTATGTTATTTCAATTGAAATGAAATCAGGAAACCGGTCATCTGTCGTACCGTCCCCTTTCTAAAAGTGTCATGGTGAGTTAAGTCCAGCACATGCTTTCCGTATGTCATAGGCCATTTGTCACCGCGATTCCCTTTGCAATAACGCCCACCCTCTGCTTTTGACGACACCTACTAATATCTTGAACTAATTATTGCCGAGCCGATATGGATGAATTTCATCAGTCATAATAGTACCGGGTTTTCTTAAATAATATTAGAATTAGTGATTTGCGGTAGAACAACGATTGCATCTGTATTGTTTCCTGAATTTCTGTGATCTGAAGTTGAAACAGTTCTGCATGCAACACTTTCTTCGAGTGTTATTTTGAAGTGGTGCTGAAATAATCAATAAAATCGATTTATGAACTTTATGGTTTAAATTGGCATGTTTTCTTTTCCGATCAATAGCTATATACCACTTATATTTTCTTGTTAATGGGTTATTCTTTCGTCAAAAATCCAACAAAATGTTCGAAATGATCGTAAATCTATGAAGAACTGATTCCAAAACGTGTTCTTAAAGAAAAGAGTATATTTAACGTTAATCAAAATCTCCAAACGTTAAAACAACCAGCTGGTTTGAAGAAGAAAAAACGATTAATGTGGATTCCGTCCCTTTTTCCATTTGTCATTTCCATCCATTGCTTTATAAATATGGCATACTGAAAGCATGTGCTGAGAGATTGAGCATGAACACATTATTTTGATTATCTTCTGTAGTCACCTTGCATCATGAGATTATGCAGTCATATTTAAAATCAGTTGATCCTTGACATGCCAAATGTGCCATGGGCAATCCGGTGATACTATCTATTGAGTGACAGTGAAGTATCAATACTTTCCATAACGGTTTTGTGTAAATACATGAATAAAAAATTGTGCATGCACTTATCAATATATAAAATTGATACTAGAAACCACTTGAATATACTTAGTAATTAATACAATATATGAATTAATTTTCCTCGTATATTGAATGTTGTTATATTTCATTTGTTTATTTCAAAATCGGATAAACAATTTTTGAAAATCTACATTATTGAAACGAGAAATATAAATTTTTAAATGGAATACAGTATATAATACATATATAAATCACTCCAACATTTTTGAAATGCTAATTTTATTTTGAAGACAATACTGAAATGATAGCAGCTGTTGAAAAGATTGTTCAGCATATCAGAATATATTCGACTCATTTGATAATCACCAGGATTGCCCAGAGCCACGATTTTCGGTTGATAACTATAACCTGCTTTCTTCAGATCTATACTTCTCTCGAGTCTTCATCCTTTTTTGACATCCCTCTACACACAGTATATCACTGCACCCTTTCTAACCTATCTACGTCACTATTGTCATTCTCTTAGATGTTTCAAGAATTTGACCCTTGGGGAAGGGGCGTAGGGAATCCACATAGAGATTCCGGTGGTAACGTCGCTCGATACCCATTTAAACTGGGTAGAACCCAGGAGGTATATTTGTGTTCGGTCTAACATTTGTACAGCGACGTAACTTTTCATTTCTTTTGCATCATGATTGTCATTTTAACTGCTGTAAATCACTTGTACTTCTCGAGATAAATGTTTTTGATTCTAATTTGCGAGAAAGAGAATCGATCGCAAATCCAATTTCTCACAAATATTATTGAGGCACAAGAAATTTTTTAAAAGCGTAAAATAAAAACTCACGATTTAGTGTTTTGAACGATCGAGAATGTAAGTTATTTACAGTAAACCTTTGATTTGTTTGATGTTTTAATTTTAGTTTAGTTTTAATAAAATGTGTAGTGCTTGCATCTGTTTTACGCTTTAATGTAATTAATATAACTGTTGTTCATGTAAGTCGGAGAGTTTTCATAATATCTGACCAGTTTCAAGTTTACTGGACTTAGGGAACGATTAAAACAATCTCTTTGAGTTCAGGCACATTTGCACCTTTTGTGAATGTGTAATATATATCAAAGATAATGGCCGGAGCTTGCTTAGTCCGGTTTCGTCATGCTTATCATTTTACAAGCTTTGGGGGGGGGGGGGGGGGGGGGGGGTCCATAGTCTAGGCCACCCAACCGGGGCTTTTTGCTACTTGATCCATACTTTCAGTCTACCCCAAACTGTTTGGCAAGGCTACGTTTTTTATGTGAGAACAAAAATTGGAGTTTCTGTACGAACCTGTGTACACAAACAGCTTTAATGCATGCAATTGATGGGTTCCAAACTATTAACAAGTGCGAATACTGTAAAGTTATGGTCATAAATTGCTTGTTTTTATTTTTATTTTGATTTTGAACCAATATACATAGAAAATAGGACGAATGGCCTATAAATTATGTCATTAACATTTCACAGATTTACATATATTAATTGATTGTCCGTAACAATGTTCTAGATGTTCCGTAGTAGGACATTGTTTATATCTGTGTGTACGGTCTTTCGTCGGGTTTGTGTATCTTTATGTTGCATTATTTTCAGATTTATATCTTATTCATTGCTAAACTTTAATATCTGACTAATATGGGGCTTACTGACCATTATGTGTTGTAGTGATATCTTTTAATTGATGTAACAACACCACAGTTGATATATTAGTGTTTGTTTATATGGACAAAAATCGCTTACGACAATGATCTTGCACACACTTCTTCGATAGCTGGATTTATCTATTTAAAAAATGGGAAAAGTTTGTGTCAAACCCTTTACATAATAAACAATGACATAAATGGATATTAACATTTTTTTATAATTTCCATTGTATAAACATTTCTGAAATTGTTAAATGCACAAATAGAAGCCAACCTGTGCGTCAGTAATTTAATGTTGTATTTATTGTCAAGTGTCAAGGCAGACATAACGTATGCCTTTATTTGACTGTTATATATTTGCAGGGATTCGGGCCGACCTACGGGAATTTTTACAAGACAGGTATAAGCAGTCCTAAATCAGGTTAATATTGTAGCTTCTCTCTCTAACATATATTTACCAGATCTGATGAAACCCCGATTGTAGATGTTGTTCAATGAAGTACAAACTCAGTTGAGAAATCTGCTTAATGTTTCAATTTGTATCTGAATTTTTCTGTGAAAAACCAATTTATTCGTTTATTATTTGTCGGTGACTGAGATATGTTAATGTGAATGGAATGTTGAAAAAAAATTAGAAAATATCTTATTGCTTTTCAAAACTTTCATATCTGGTAAATGTGTTTTTCTTTCTCTGATTCTTCTCATTTGTATATATTGCTTCAAAACCTATATCAATGTCGATTCCTCTTTGGAAGTGCCGTCCATTTGATTATGTAATGGTGAGTCATACATAGACATGTATCTATCAATATTACATAATTAGATGTTGTTTTATTATGTTTTGCAGTGAGTTGTGTTGACTCATTACATTACTTAAATTTACGACGTGATATTTCATTTTATCTATTTTTCTGATATAATTACTATTCGCATACTATCTAGTCAGCGGTTAAACGTTAATGTATGTTGAAATAAAGTAGTTTATTTGTATCAGATATTTCTTCTCTATCTGTATCACTACTCCTCTTTGCCGGCTTCAACTATTTTAGATATATGTATATTACTTATGCATTTACACAAGTTACCCTTCTTCACATATTGAATAATTCATTGTCTATAGTTTATTACAATGGAATATAACATTAAAATGATAAAATGATGGAAAACTATTATTGGAGGTATAAATCATTATTTCGTGGACCAAGTCCGAATCGGATTTGTAAATACCGCCATTATGCATTCATCGGTTTCATCAGCTATTTGCTTGTATCCTACCACATAAAAAGCTTATACAAATCATCGACATTACCATTCGCGTCTTACGGATGTTATTCATCACATGTTCGTTTTGGCTGGTTCATTACACATGCTATATAAATTAAAAAATCAATAGAGTTAGAAAGTAATAAAGTAACTGTTTAAACATTTACTTCAACAAATTGCAACATTCCGAATACTATTTTTATTTGAAATTTGCATACATCACCTCATTAATTTTGCATTTCACGGCTCTGATCCGTCGGACAATAGCGATGTTTTACATTTAATTGATAGTTACAGATATAATAAAAACAATGTCTTAAACATTCCCAAATGTGTGGGATGCATATTTTCTCTATGAATGATTTACATGCACATTTAGTAAAATCGCAAAAGCACTCCGCGAATCGTTGCATGTTGATGCTGGCTTAATTATGTCGGCTGGAATTCGATAAATGATATATGATGATAAATGATTTATATAGAAATACTTAAAATGTTATTTGTTATAAATCAGAATATTAATCATCTTTGTCCCCTCCGATGGAGCCGGGCATTTCTGATTATTTCAACAGAACGTAACTAGCAAGTCATTATTGCTCGCACGTATTGTCAGATTATATATTGAAAGCGTATTGCAGTGCTTTTCCATTAATACCCAGTTATACGGGCATGGGCTTTAAAAAGGACAGTGTAATCGCTATGTAAATCGGTCCATAAAATCATAAGATTCTGCGCGTTGTTATTTTATTCCGTTGCTAATAATGATATTATGTTACCAATTGTTAGCAACACGTTTCAATACCATTGAAGCAGACATATATATTCGTAGCCTTTTCTTCTCCTTATATATACATATGCTATATCATAAAGTTTTGTAATAAGCTGCTACTGGTGATGGTCTGAAAAGCTTGTACTCAAAATATTTACAGTTTCTTTTGGCTTTTGATATATACTGGATAATATTTGGTTTTGTAATACATACATATTTATAATGAGCGCTAAAACAATGTTGCACCAACATAGTTTTGAATATAATAGACTGGTTCTCTAACCTATACCACTGTTATGAGAATGTACCTTACTGTTTGCCGACAAATTATTCAGTTATCGATGTGATGTCATTTTGCCAAGGAACCATTTTTACAGCTCAGACAGAAATATCTAGGTGTCATTTGATCGTAACATTCATTGGTGATCATCGTCAAATTATCAACTTATCGATTGTAGCCCCAGACACCAATATCAGATATGATGAGAACCCATACGACAACCTCGGTAAATCGGGACCCGCCCGTAAACCAAACCGAGAGTACCTTCCTGCATACGACCCGTTCAGTAAACCAGGCGCAGGTGCACCAAGGCAGGGCGTACGCGGCGAAAGAGTCACACAAATTCAGGGACTGATGGATAGATCGGTACGTGTAACATGCAACATAAATAGTTAAATGATAATATGCATGGATAGCAATTGAGTGTTACAGTATTTGTTTATTTCAAATTTATGATTTTATCAAATTTAGAATAAGTTTAACTGTGTCAAGCTCTAAAGCAAAATAACCAGCTGCTTCCATGAATTAATAATAGAGATGATAACTGCTGTGTCGTTTGCAGATTATATAACATAACTGAACTATAGTCTCGTTTTGTTTATGTCTGATTGATGTGTGCCATGACTCATGTATACATTAATGCTGGGTAATTATTAGAAGATATACAATTGCAGAGTAACATTATCTTTTATTCAACCAATTCAACAAATCAGTCTTGAAAATCAAACCATGTTATTTGCAGTTTTTACTTAGATGAATTCAAAACAATCACTAAGATGTGTTTTTCTTAAACCTCCTATAATCATCTTTGTAAACTTGTACATATGAGAATGTGCACATTTTCATTGACAAACAAATATAGTTGCAAAGAACGAATAATGTTAAATAACTACCATTTAATACCACTATACCTAAACATGTCTTGTAGTAATTTTGTATTACCTATACAATTGAAGGAAAGTACGAAACTGGAAAAAGTGAAAAAGTACAAGAAAAGACATTTTAATTATCTTTTCAGATGCAATCTTATCTTGGGGTAAAAAATGTTCACCCGTGGAATATCAAATATCCTTTATATCTTCATCAATTCTTATCTCTAATCTGTATGTCATCCCGCCTCGCAATGCCTCCAATTGGTGCGTCATTTCTAACTTTTTACAACTGGCCGCCAGTCTGATGTGCGCTTCTTGAGATTATCTGTATTTTGATGTGATGTGTTGGCTTTAGGCGTTTCATCAGATGTGCTAAATCGAAAGCCTCTCTATTTGCAAAATTTAAATATGTCTTTATGTATCGAATAATTTTAATTTCATGTTACCCATTTGTAATTACACAATTATTTTGACCAACAATACTATACATGAAAACAATACAAACAAAGTGGCTATTCGTTTTTCATTTTCATGTTTTAATCGAACGCCATTTGCAAATATTTGAATAAGAAAACATCACAGTGGCTGGTCATGGTTTTGTTTCGTAAGGTTGTGAGACTTGTCATCTAATCTTCTGGTGTTGGATTTTTTATTTATTTTACTGGAACCTCAAACATGTTCTGACCTTTCCTTTGCGTTACACCACTATCACAATAAATTTACAGTGAAGTTTTCAAATTGAGACTTTTGGTTGTATTTTTTGTTTGAAGGGTGAGTCTGAAAGTTTAGCTTTGGCTAATTACTGCACATACATATTTCATTTTTATGTAGCCTTTTATTTGTGATTTTGAATCCGCTGGAAAAAAGGAAATTAATCGAAAGTCTCTGGTCAGGCATTTTAGAACTTTGTAGTCCGATACTGTCTGTGCAAATGTTTCATTCTACTTTCATATAAGTGAGACATACACAGTTTAGAAGCCGAATGTGGGCATGTGTGAAAAGTTCGACTGAATTCATTGTCTTTCTGAAATACTTGTTTACATTATTTATTTATTTTCGTTGTTGTCATTATTGCTAATTAGATATTGATAACTGTTCTGTGACGATTGGGCGTGTGGTAGATGTAATATATCTATGTTTGAATTAGTCTAGTACTTTCAAAACTAAATTGCTATCAATCACGTGTGTTTTTATTTCAGTCTATGGAAAATTTTGTCAAAGGAAATGTATGTGATTACAGCACGTTTTTTTTAATATTTTGTTTGACGCTTCATGTTGATCTTTATAATTGTCTGAAGGCAGAGCAGACATTATTCTTGGCGTTCCATGCGATTATAATAATTATGTATTTGTTGTATGAGATATACGTCTGTATTGAATGGACACGGGTAGTGTATCGATATGATAGAAACGTTGTTTAGGCTTATCAGAATATTTGACTTGGCGGAGCTGATCTTTTGAATAACAAAAAAAAACTCACTTAAAAGAAACATAAGAAAACCGGTTATTCGCATGCCTCATCTATTTCGGAACATTTTTAATTTGTTGACGCCACATTAAAACCCAATCAAGTCAGGTTAAGATAGGTGTACTACTATATATCATTTGGCGCAACAGCGATGTGTCTTAAGATAATGAGCTGTTATCTAAGCCGTTGAAGGAAACGATAGATACTGCTGCTTTTAATTAGGAGTGTGGGGATTTGATAGATACTGGTTTACTAGGGGGAAGGCCAGAACATGTCTTGAAGCGTGGTACCACCGTAACGACGGATTGTTTTCCATATTGAATATAATCCAGGGATATATATTTATATATATTTACGCCATATCATCACAAATGTTACTGCTTCATGTAAAACAAATCTATTATCGAAAACGTTTGTTTCACATCAGCCTGATATGTCATCAAACTATGTATGGGGTATATTCTTAAACACATATGCTTCGTTTGGCAAAGTGAATTTATTATTCAGCTGTTATGCATTAATTGGAAAATAATTTCAGAGCTTTTTAAACATCAAACCAGATGTAAGTAATTTGGTAGCTGCTACTTAAACACATAATCATAAAGTATTTTCTTTTCAAAATGGCTTGAATATTTAAGCCAAGTTCATACATATGTTAAAAAAACTGTTTGTGCTTCGTAGACATAGTCTCTATGCAAATCACTCTTTCGTTTGTCTTTTCACTTTGTTACTAAAGTTATGAGCTACTTTATGTTTTCAATTACAATGCAAATACTGCATTTACATTCGTAGCTTTTCTGAATAAAATCCTTCATATGATCATAGCAAGAACCTTGGTATACCTGTGTTATATAAGGTAAATTCATATGAATATGATGGTTTCTGTTCTATTTGACACAGCCAAATGTCTCAATAGTAGGAATAAATCAATTGATAAAACATTTCTTGTTTACGGAAAGAAAGAAATAAGGAAAAAAGCAAATATCGATAGGCTATAGTTTTAGATCTCTTTCCGTCTATGCTATTTTGTCTTACCTGTATCGCCACCCATTTCTATTCAAGCACCCTATTATATGTTGCTGGCACACGTTTGAATGTTGCACTGAACTGTATTGTGTTTCTGTTTTCTCAACATTGTATTTATTCTTTTAATATAACATTTTGATATGCATATATATATTTAAATACATACTGGATTGTTTGAGTTGAAATGTTCACTGAATTTTATTTAAGTTTGTATTTTGTATTACCTTTAATACATCTGTGAAGTTACTTTCTTTTTGATGTATTTGTATGGATTTGAATTCCTGAATTTATACCCGGTCATTAAAATATATATATATATAACTCAAATTGTCAAATATGTTGAAGGTTTTGCGCTACTTTTAAATTATATCATTCAATTTAATGTTAAATGATATGGTTATCAGTCATTATTCAGATTTGGCAATATCCTGTTGTGTTGAGAGAAAAAAGATAATAAACTGCTGATTTTAAAAAAGACGAACTTACTCTTGTTTCAATATTGATTTTGTCCTTGCTAGATTAAAAAAAAAGATCTTTAACTGTTTTATAACTGCATGAAAATTCATGAACATAGGTCACTTTTCCCAGAAAAAGATTTGTTCACATCCCGATTCCGTTTTAAGGATAACCTTTTAAGTTGACACTAACAGTGTAAAATGGATCATGTATTACCCCTGAGCTGATGTGTTATTATGTACTAAAGAAGCGTAAATATCTCAGATGTATATGTAAGGAAACACTCTGAATGACATCTTTGGCTAAATAGATATTCGATCCAATTGACAAACATGTAAATAAAAGGACTTTTGTATATATATCTATTGTTATGTAATATCCAATGACCTGTACATTCCTGTCTTTGAACGAATCCTTTTGCAAATAAAGATAGGAATTTGACAGTGATATAAACTGAAATTATTTGTCAACTATTTGTCAATAATTTATAAAAGTAAAAGTGTCGATTAGACAATGCTATTTAAATGTGACCTAAAGGAAATGATTTTTATTGTCTTCATCCATGGCCTATATGTTCCCATTTTTAAGAGAAATTTACAATGACGATAAAGATTTTCTAGTGATTAAAATAGAAGGGAAACATTGCAATTGATAAGGACATATGTTGTTCCCACCTAGGGTGCGCATTTGTGACCACCCTTATATAACCCTAAATTATGAAATAAAAATACAAATAAGAGCGTGTTAATGAAGTGAGCCCTAACAACAATGTATTAATCATAATATAACTAGTTTGTGTTGGATAAAAACATACGGTAATGAATCATCGTTGAAGTCTGCATGTGTTATATAATGTGGTTTTTTTTCCAACAGAGGCAGGAAGAAGAAAGAATGAACGAGAAGATAATGCAGAAAAAATATCGTGAAGACCTGGGTGAGTTATGACATGTAATCATCGCTTGATATCGTATTACGAGCATGACTTGACCATGTAAAATAGAGTTTTCCCATGATGGAAAGTTTAAAAAATTAGAAAGAATATTTCAGTTCCTGAGAATTAAATAGATGGATCTCAACTCGAGGGGAAGGAATCTTAAGTTGTTAAACACGAGGCTTGCCAAATGTTATGTAACGTTAGAATCTGTCCTTAGGGTTTAGATTCTCCATCACATCTCAAAGGGGTGAATGATCCTTGTTTTGTTACCCTGTTGACCCTGTCGTATACTTGACGTTAATGCATTGTTGACGTGACATCCATATTCTCTGTTGTTGTTGTTGACGTGATGCCATAATTGGTTTGACTAGGGCACTATCTTTATAAATCCCATTGCAATCTTTTACTTTAAATTAACATTTTTATTAATAATGTGTAAGCATTTAGCTGTTTTAACAAACTTTCTAGTGACGTATGCCCGAAGTGCAAGCGTCATCATACAGCGCTAAATGTGTGGTCAATGTCTTTAATCACTTACATGATTTGGCAATATCAATTGATTACATTCATAAAGCTGTATAAAAATACCATTTAACTGTTTCGGTTAACGTAATTCAAAGAGTATTATAAAAAAAAATGCGGTATTCTTTTCAGATGTACAGGTGGCACAAAATACACGCAAGGGCAATGAACAAGACCGTCATAAACACGAAAGTGTAAGTAGGAAAATACAATTGGAGGCAACACTTTCAAAATGTCTATGAAAAACTGAAGAAATCGTCTCAGAGGGTGTATAATTCGTCCGACGTTCTGATCCCATACTATATATCCAAGCTTAGAATTCCCTCCTAATACCCATAACTATATAATGATTAACTCTTTTTTTCTCTCGCCCTTTACCCGGGGATTGATAAAAGTCAACATTAGATCACTGCAAATGCAAAATACTTATGGAAGATTTTGTTTGCTTACGCAATAACTTTAACAACAACTATTTGTTTTTTAGCAAAGAGATTATGCGGATATCATCGATTCATATAGGGCACGTCCCCGATCAAAACATCATTTACCTCACAGTGACATATCACGTGCTGTAAGTATAACTGCTTATATTGTATCAAATTATATTTGTTGTTTCACCCATAATAGAGACAAGACTGTCAAATATTACTGTAAAACATGGTATTTCGTGTGAAGTATTTCTAAGAGAACAGATTGTTTGGGGGAAATTGTGGGATTAAAATGATATCATTTAAAGTATACGAATATATTCTCCGGCTAATAATGCATCATAAAAATCGTATTAAGGATTTTAAAGATATTTGACAAAACAAATGAAAATAAAAAATTGTTTACAACAAAGGTAAATGTTAACTTGCCACAGAAAACGAGAACAAATTATTTTGACATACACCTTTATATTGATTAACTCAGAGAGATGGCCGCGTCCCAGTGGATTTCCGTGAAGCTCGGGAGTACCACGAGGAATTAGATGTTGGCTTTTCTAATAATCTGGCCAAGAAGAGACTAGACAGGATGAAAGATTACCAGGAATCTCGTCGGGTAGGTTAACGTTAACAAAGACGTACCCACATGATAAACCTTTAGATAGGTGACTACTTTTTATTGTAAACTTTGCCCTGTTTTTGTTACCATTATAGTTTATTATAATGAAACTTTTTAGTATTTTTTTTTATCAAAATAGGCTGGCACACCTAACTCAATCTTTGACTGAGGAGCTACACTGAAGAGACGAATAAATCAAATAAATATATAGTGAAATTATTATTCTGTTTCTTTTTCAGCATATTGACAAAATGTCAACATACTGGGGGCGATATGGAGGTGGCAACAGGAAAAGCGAACAACATACACACAAGGGAAACCTAGATAACCTTATCAACAATGAAGAGAAAGGAGTAAGTTACTTTTGGAAATAATACAACTTTATCATATTAGCCAGAACCAAACTCCTTTTTTTATCAAAACATCGCGTGTAATTCGTTTGTGAAAATTTAATATCATACAATAGAATGTTAAACCTGTTAAAAAACATTAAAAAGTCAAAAATGTAATTATTGATTAGGTGTGTTCTCCATCTCAGCAAAATTCCTCGCTATGAATCTTGTGAACTCAATTAACATCTCATAATATGGGGTTAGTCTTATGACTCATTTGTATGCTTGTTTGCGAATTCATTTGATTTATTAAGGTAAAAGGTTGAAACTTACTTTTCCCCCTGCATATCTAAATCTGTATGTCAATGGTGATGCGTTAAGTCTTTTTGTACAGAGTGTATATATATCTACCTATATTGACACTAACTGGAAGAGAGCTTACAGTAAACTTTAATTTTGACCCTAGCGTTTCTCCATGACGGATGTTTACGTAAAAGGGAAGGACTGGTCTCAATTCGATGACAAGGTGCGTCCTCGTATGACACACTGATGTTTGGACAAAACTTATCTATGATTAGCATATAACATTAGACTTTGATCTACTTAACGCTGCATGAGTATAACAGGATAATTGCTTCAGTGGGCTTTAATCGGATAACAATAAGTTGATGATTTGTATGCATTTCTTTGAATATCAAAACGCAAGCTAATTATACTACAATATCTATACTAATAACGGAAACAAATATGGTTTGTAAAACTAACATTGTTATGGACTTTCATGCCTCGTTACAAGAAATATATCCTAATAATGTAGTCAAGCTTATCGACATTTTCTACATGTACGATCATTTATTTTACATAATTCATTATTTTACAATGATCGCAGTCCACAGAAACGTTCAAGAACATACCACTTATAGGAATATAGTTTTGTTTATATTGATTCCAATACAACAGACCAAATTTACCGAGATTGTAAACTATAACAGTCATCATGTTATTTTGTTATTTCTCCTAATTTTGCATTATACTTGTGACGCATACATATAACTATCAGATGTAAATCAATAAACCATGTCCGCCAAGTCCCACTTTCATTGCTTGCATGTATTTGCATGAAGGTTTTATAAATGCTGTCGGTGGACAAATTAGATAATGGAAACATCATCAACAATATCAGCTGCTTTACATGCAATGTGTTTGCCATGCTCACTCAAAACATGCGTGTATGTGCGTTGCATGCGTTTGAACCACTCATTAATGAGCTGTCATCAGCTGCATGTTGTAGTCATATTTTTGGATCAGCTTCTTTTTTTATTGCATATTATTTCTATTTATGTGTGTAGATGTAAACTATTGACTGGATCAGTCAAATATTAATGGCCATCATGTACTGTAAACAGACTTATTTAAGTGCGTTATCAAATTTTAACGGTTAAGCGCATTGAATATTTGGAGCATCCAAAAAATATGCTTTAGAGAATAACATACATTAACTTCAATTGGCGCATTGATTATTTACCGCAATTTGAAAAGCGCAAAAATGGGTTAAATAAGACTGTCGCTAAAATATGTACGTTTACAGTAAATAATTAGGGCTGGTTGACTGCCTATTTTACTATTAGTTTTTATATTAAGATGCGTTCAGACCATTTTATGCAACAAATGTTTTTGTGGAAGATATCGTAGAATAGAATCTATGCAATGCTAGCTCTAGACATCCATGGTGATGACATGGTTGTACTGGAACAGATAATGCTTCAGTCACAACAAGTTTAAAACTGAAAAGATATATCATCGACAAGCTTATTTCGTCATGACTTCTTGAGAAAATTACTATAAACATCTGTTTAGTTGAAATGAGACCGTTTTACGTTTCATCTGAAAATTTGGTTCCCGACAGTGATTTAAGCACCAGTTGATTTTTATAATGAACGGTATACGGATATTATGGTCTTAAAATTAAAATTCTTAATATGAGTTCGGAATGCGAAGTGGAGCCTCTTGGGGTCTAAAAAGATGACGAAAGTGTAACAATTGTCAAATAAATGCATCATACATATCTATTTTAGACTCCAGGATGGGATGATTTTACTACAAGGAACGCTGCACCACAAGTAAACAAGCGATTATTCTTACACTAATCATGAAGTACAATGAAACCATGTATGCTGATTTCCTTTTAACATATTTTCCAAAACTATTTCTGTCGTTCTTTTAAAGCAATCTGTTTTTGTTATTGTTTTTTTTAAATTTCAAAATAAGACATTTTCTCTAAAACGATTTAAATATGTTGCTATTTATGCGTGATGGTGGTTTTTGAAATTCGATTGTTAAATTCCTGTTTAGGACCAACGCAAATCAAGTATTGTTCTCAAGACAACAAGAATTATTTCTGGAAATTGTAAACTTTAGATTTAAAATTTCATTTTTAAAATAATAAACCATAAAATTTTAAGGTGCTGTACCAGAAAAGCAAAATGTTGTCATCAACACATGGAATTTTGGTATTATTGATATTGATAACCGTGTATAGGTTTTATCTATCGTTTCAACAAAAGTTTACCATGTAGAAGGGAAATCAGTATACATGTTACGGCAATAGCATTTTGCAGAAAAGAACGGTATAGAAATACACAAAAAGATCAAATGATGATTTGAATATAATTTTCTAGCTATTCATCTGCGAAGTGCTATTAACTAAAATAAGATGATTACATTTGGACAAATAGAAATATAATGAAATATATTCACTATTTGGGAATATTGCTTGTACTGTTTATTATTTATGCGTCATCAAATATGTGTGCATCAGTACATCAAGTGATATGTACATCGGCGTAATGCTTTTGACACTTAATATTATTTCCATTTACCAATGAATAGGTTTCTATTGTTCATATTTAATGCATCAAAAGTGTGTATATTGCCTTGCTAAATGTTATTCTGTACCATGAAATCTTGTGAATCCGTTTTTCGTTATCTCGGAAACAGAATTTTCAGGAAAATGTTAAATGTGTTGGAGCCGAACTTTAAAAAAACAATAATACAAAAACGAAAAAAACAAAAAATCAAACAAAAAAGAATCGCAAGCTTTTTGAAGAAGCGAAAAGCTAAAGATCATAGATCACAAGGTCTCAATATGTTTATACAGATATCTGTTTACGACTGCAGTTGATTATATGGTGCACTTGTTTTGTCGTGTTCGTAACTTCACACCGTGTCGAATTCTACTAATTATTTAAATTATTTAATAAGTTATATCAAATAGTACCACAGTATGATCATGCTACAGCTATCAATATGGGTGAATTATCTTGGATTTTACCATCTGAAAGAGGAACATATGTTAGCTTTTTCTATGAAACTTTGTTCTGTGTAGCTTGTGCTTATTGCTTTCCGTGTTTCATTCGCTCAAGTGTTTACATTAATATGTGTTAATTGGAACATGGGAAACATATATTTGCAGAACGTGTATCCAGAAGTAACTTAAGTGGCTACACCGTAGATTTAGAGTTATTTGAAATTCATGAATACTTAGTACTAATTCATCCAATTCCCCAGATATCGATTTCCTGCCTAATTCGTTTCAAGTATGAACCCTGATGAACCATGTGGCTAAATATTTGCTTTATTCATGCCGAACCCCTGCTTTTCCCCTGCCATTTTGCTGTGCACTATAATACCGTATTGGCTTCGTGATCCCCATTAATGGTAACTTACTCCTGCACATTCCCGAATACAGATTACTGCCAGTTCGCTGTGATACAGAGTACATGTAGTTGTATTATTTCATGATATTATTTTCAAATACATTTGTATTTCATGTCAACAGCTTTTACTAGCTATATACATTTTACTTATTTGTAACGTTTAGATGAAGCATATTTGGGTTTAAAATTACTATTTCAGAGCAAGAAACATTAATATCTGGAATATAATTTCATAATTTACATATATATTTAAAAATGTGTATATGTTTAAAATTATATAATCTAACATTCGAAACATTTCTTTTAACTCACAAACTTATTGAAAATCAAGGGGTATTTTTATCCGTCCGGTTTTGTTTGAATTTAAATGGTGTTGTCAATTTGATAAATAAAACAACTGAAAAACAGTCACTATGTAATAATGGATATCATAGTCTCTATCCCGGTAACTCTTATGAAGAACATTCCGATTCCAATTATCTTATTAGATATAAAAGCTTGCTTCTCTTAAATGATATATACCTCTTAGTGTATGACAGCTCCAAAATGATAAAGAGGAGGCATATAGCATTAGTTGGCAGCATTAGTTATCAACCTTTAGAAATTCTTTGTAGCGGTTGAACGTAGCAGCTTTGATTTGTTTGTTCTGCCAACAGATCACCCCTCGCTATGACTCCAACGACGACCTGTCGCCTAGATACACACGTGTCACCGTGGATAGTCACCACGCTAATCAGTATGACTATCCAATGACAGGTCCTAGCTTTTCTAAGGTACGTCATCACTCGCACGTCATTAACAGTCAATGTGCTTTGTAATGGTTTTAGTATAAGAAGTTATCGAAGCATTCCCTAACACATTATGCATTTTTTTATTTATTTATGCGTCATAAATATGTTGTGCATATAATTGCTGCTAATATCTAACCATTGCTTTTCGAATAATGGTGTTTATACATTGTCCTGACTAGATCTATTTAAGTTAGCCCTGCCTTTCGAATGCATAATTATTTTCTCAGTTGTAACATTTTGCTTATTTTTCATGACAAAGATTACCCCAAACGTTGTCATTTCAGTAGCTCTAGCGAATGCCGCTTTAATGGCTTCATACAATTTGAAGGATATAGGTACATAAAATGTTCTCATAAGTTAATTATAAACACAATAGATGCGTAATTAACTCCCAATCGGTGGCGGTTCCTTCTCTTAATTTTTGTATATGTGTGTGTGGGATGGGTGTGTAATTGATTGAAAGGCACGTCTTTTCCTGTTGTCTTTTGTGTGTCGTTTGTTTGGTGTAATTTGTGTTTGTCAATATTTGTTATTCTGTTTTGATTTTTAAAGATTGGATTTTTTTGCGTGTTTGAATTTTTCGAAGCTTATAAAATTACTTTGATTTTGAATGTCGTTCTAAATAATAAATCCACTTGATTTTGTTGGACAAATATACGACATTTAAAGGTATTGTTCAGACATGAAAACAGCATACCTTATTTCAGTTATTCGATTTAGAAAGATTTTTTAATGTGCTCTTATTGACTTCTAATTTCCATAATGTTGACTTTGATGTAATTCGCACAGTTGATCGGCGTTTGGTGGTCCTCATATCACAGACAGCGTTGTTTGATTATGCAAATATGGTCGATAAATTAATTTTGCACTTGATTTGCAGTAATACGAATGGCCATAAGTATACTTTATATAGTAGCTATATAGATATATAATGAATATAGGTAGTTAATTGATTTGAAGATTGATTGTAATAATACATACATTGAAAAATATTTTGAATATGTGTTCATTCAAACTGACTGATTGACTGTAGTTGTGCGTTTCTAATTGAAGCCAGTAGTTTAAGTCAGTTTATGATAAAACCGATTGAACAAATACATTATTTCCCTTTGTATGCGGCAGCTAATAACTCTGTCTATGTATACAAAAGGAGATAATTCGAAAACAAAACAACGAGAGTAGCTAATACTTAGTACGTAACAAGGAAATAACACCAATAGGAAAAGTGCTTAAATTTTTGTTACAAATAGCAGTATTTATTTAATTACAAAAGTGTTCGACGATCAACCTATGATGAGGTACTGGTGTTTAGTTTTATTAGTAACCTATGATGAGGTACTGGTGTTTAGTTTTATTAGAAACCTATGACGAGGTACTGGTGTTTAGTTTTATTAGTAACCTATGACGAGGTACTGGTATTTAGTTTTATTAGTAACCTATGACGATGTACTGGTGTTTAGTTTTTTAAGTAACCTATGACGAGGTACTGGTGTTAAGTTTCATTAGTAACCTGTGACGAGGTACTGGTGTTTAGTTTTATTAGTAACCTATGACGAGGTACTGGTATTTAGTTTTATTAGTAACCTATGACGAGGTACTGGTGTTTAGTTTTATAAGTAAACTTTGACGAGGTACTTGTGTTTAGTTTTATTAGTTACCTGTGACGAGGTATTGGTGTATAGTTTTATTAGTAACCTATGACGAGGTACTGGTGTTTAGTTTTATAAGTAAACTTTGACGAGGTTCTTGTGTTTAGTTTTATTAGTTACCTGTGACGAGATATTGGTGTATAGTTTTATTAGTAACCTATGACGAGGTATTGGTATTTAGTTTTATTAGTAACCTATGACGAGGTAATGGTGTTTATTTTTTATTAATAACCTATGACCAGGTACTATGACGAGGTACTGGTGTTTAGTTTTATCAGTAACCTATGACGAGGTACTGGAGGTACTGGTATTTAGTTTTATTAGTAACCTATGACGATGTACTGGTGTTTAGTTTTTTAAGTAACCTATGACGAGGTACTGGTGTTAAGTTTCATTAGTAACCTGTGACGAGGTACTGGTGTTTAGTTTTATTAATAACCTATGACGAGGTACTGGTGTTTAGTTCTATTAGTTACCTATGATGAGGTACTGGTGTTTAGCTTTATTAATAACCTATGCGAGGTACTGGTGTTAAGTTTTATTAGTAACCTATGACGAGGTACTTGTGTTTAGTTTTATTAGTAACCTATGACGAGGTATTGGTATTTAGTTTTATTAGTAACCTATGACGAGGTCCTGGTGTTTAGTTTTATTAGTTACCTATGCCGAGGTACTGGTTTTTAGTTTTATTAGTTACCTATGAGGAGGTACTGGTGTTTAGCTTTATAAGTAACCTATGACCAGTTACTGGTGTTTGGTTTTATTAATAACCTATGACGAGGGACTGGTGTTTAGTTTTATTAGATACCTATGACGAGGTACTGGTGTTTAGTTTTATCAGTAACCTATGACGAGGTACTGGAGGTACTGGTATTTAGTTTTATTAGTAACTTATGACGATGTACTGGTGTTTAGTTTTTTAAGTAACCTATGACGAGGTACTGGTGTTAAGTTTCATTAGTAACCTGTGACGAGGTACTGGTGTTTAGTTTTATTAGATACCTATGACGAGGTACTAGTGTTTAGTTTTATTATTAACCTATGACGAGGTACTGGTGTTTAGTTTTATAAGTAACCTATGACGAGGAACTGGTGTTTAGTGTTATCAGTAACCTATGACGAGGTACTGGTGTTTAGTTCTATTAGTTACCTATGATGAGGTACTGGTGTTTAGCTTTATTAATAACCTATGCGAGGTACTGGTGTTAAGTTTTATTAGTAACCTATGACGAGGTTCTTGTGTTTAGTTTTATTAGTTACCTGTGACGAGCTATTGGTGTATAGTTTTATTAGTAACCTATGACGAGGAACTGGTGTTTAGTTTTATTAATAACCTATGACCAGGTACTGGTGTTTAGTATTATTAGTAACCTATGACGAGGTACTGGTATTTAGTTTTATTAGTAACCAATGACGAGGTACTGGTGTTTAGTTTTATAACTAAACTTTGACGAGGTACTTGTGTTTAGTTTTATTAGTAACCTATGACGAGGTACCTGTGTTTAGTTTTATTAATAACCTATGACGAGGTACTGGTGTTTAGTTCTATTAGTTACCTATGATGAGGTACTGGTGTTTAGTTTTATTAATAACCTATGCGAGGTACTGGTGTTAAGTTTTATTAGTAACCTATGACGAGGTACTTGTGTTTAGTTTTATTAGTAACCTATGACGAGGTAATGGTGTTTATTTTTTATTAGTAACCTATGACCAGGTACTGGGGTTTAGTTTTATTAGTTACCTATGTGGTGTTTAGTTTTATTAGTAACCTATGACGAGGAACTGGTGTTTAGTGTTATCAGTAACCTATGACGAGGTACTGGTGTTTAGTTCTATTAGTTACCTATGATGAGGTACTGGTGTTTAGTTTTATTAATAACCTATGACCAGTTACTGGTGTTTAGTTTTATTAGTTACCTATGACTAGTTTTATTAGTAACCTATGACGAGGTAATGGTGTTTATTTTTTATTAGTAACCTATGACCAGGTACTGGTGTTTAGTGTTATTAGTAACCTATGACGAGGTACTGGTGTTTATTTTTTCTTAATAACCTATGACCAGGTACTGGTGTTTAGTATTATTAGTAACCTATGACGAGGTACTGGTATTTAGTTTTATTAGTAACCTATGACGAGGAACTGGTGTTTAGTTTTATTAGTAACCTATGACGAGGTACTGGTGTTTATTTTTTATTAGTAACCTATGACCAGGTACTGGTGTTTAGTTTTATTAGTTACCTATGCCGAGGTACTGGTGTTTAGTTTTATTAGTAACCTATGCCGAGGTACTGATGTTTAGTTTTATTAATAACCTATGACGAGGTACTTGTGTTAAGTTTTATTAGTAACCTATGACGAGGTACTTGTGTTTAGTTTTATTAGTAACCTATGACGAGGAACTGATGTTTAGTTTTATTAATAACCTATGACGAGGTACTGGTGTTAAGTTTTATTAGTAACCTATGACGAGGTACTTGTGTTTAGTTTTATTAGTAACCTATGACGAGGAACTGGTGTTTAGTTTTATTAGTAACCTATGACGAGGTACTTTTGTTTAGTTTTATTAGTATCTCATTGACTGCATATATTCAAGCAAATTATTATGACAGCTGTTATACCTTAATCAAGTCGTTCGAATTCATTTCTGCTAAAAAAGAACGAATGATCAACAGAAGAGCCATGCTTAGAAGTGAAATTCGAACACAAACAATAGGGATATCATGCTTTAAATATCTTAAAAGCTTAGATATTTCAAATGCAGTAGCCCTGCAGTTTGTAAGTGAACGTTGCAGATAAGGAATACGACCAATATTGCTTTGATCAAGTCCACTCGTCTAAGAGGGGTATATCATCTACGTTCAGCTTTTTAAAAAAATACGCGTTTTTAGTTTTGAAAGTTTTCTCTCGGGTTCATGAAGTTTAAAAAGCGTCATATCCAGGGATCAAACGTCAATGTTTTTACTAGTCGATATGCTGAAGATAATCATAGTTTCCATTTATTGCTGTATATCATTTCAAGATTTGATGAAGGGGATAAATTAAAAAAAATATGTTCGGAAGTAAGCAACATAAGGCGTGTTAGCATTATTAATGTACAGTCGAATCTGCTCAAACGACCATCTGTATTCAACGACCATCTGTTTCATGCGACCACTTTTCATTCCTCCCGACCTTTTTTACTATGTAATTCAACTGTATTAAAGCGACCATCTGTCTAACGCGACTTTTGATTTTGATTGCGCGAGTGTCCTGCTAGGCAATGTAACCTTTAACCCTACGATGTTCACGAAAGCACTCTCGTGCGAAATTCTTATTATTATCAGCGCAAATGCCCACTAAATATGCTTATGTTAGCATACATATCGTTGCTAATTCCTCATCAATATTAAACGCCTTTAATAACATCCCTGAACTTCTCAACGCCAAAGCACTGACGACAACAATACCGGTCCGTTTTACAGCAACATGCTGTCGGCTTTATTTAGGTATTTATTTTAACTGGATTCTCTCTCCAGTTTCCATCGTAAAATAAAGGAATATTACACGTGGACCCTTCTGTTGGACCAACACAGGAACGGCTATCATTTCAACAACAATATATTTCGTAGCAATTAGGTTAGCTTAAATCATGGTAATTACCGAAAACACAGTCGTGTAAGTTGAAAACTTCAACAAGTCTCCGTCGATCTTTTGTTCTGGGTGAAATGAAAATTCTTTTCAATCACTCTTTGTTGTTTGTTTACTGTCATAATTATCCCTCGACTATTGTTTATTTATTCACCTGATCTGTTGAACGATGTTGTTTTAAACTACCTGTACGTGCGCTTCGGGCGGTGGTCTGTTTACAGTTGTCTGAATAAGGAGTCGTTTGGTTATAGACGGTTGTGTGTACAAAATATGGTCAAACTTTATTAAACGACCACTTTTAATAAACGACCGTTTTTTTAATTTCCCTTGTGTGGTCGCTTAATACAGATTCCAGTGTATCTTGGTTCAGTGTGATTGTTTATCTAGGTCATGTTGCTTTACTATCATAACTGTTCTCAACATGATATATTTATTATTTTTAGATGTGACTATTAATACTAAGTTGTGTTAGTAATTACATCCATCAAGAGTTCATTTATTTGAATTATAAATCACCATAGACAATAGTGTAGGTGCAATTGTATCGATACCGCCTTAAGAGAGCCAATGGAAATGTTTCGTTGTATTTCTTCTGTACGCAATTTAGCTATCATTACTTTCAGATTTTGAATTTGGTTCACACGATTAATGTAATCCCATGACATTTTCATTCGTCAAAATATGAAACTGAAATTGAATTTTAACAGCTTTTTCAGGAACATCAGTTTTGCTACTCTCTTGTTTTGCTTTTTTTTTTTTTTGTGGAGACGGAACCATGCAAATGTTGAATGTCGGAATGTTTTATTGTAGGTGAACGCATATTTCTTTTACCAACTATATTAAGCATGTATGGCGATGGATCGGGGGTGTTGGTTCTTTTGAACGTGGAAAAGAGAAAGTAGCTTCTATTTTTTCTCTTTAATAATAAAGCTTGAAATACGCAAATTCCAATGTTAGCAGGTCAGTTGTGCTAATATGACAGAGATGGATGTTTTGAAAAGCATGACTACATATGTTCGAAGATATTTCGTTTTCCGGTTCATTGCTTAATATTCCTAGTAGCTGAAAAGTTTTACATTCTACACCACCGTAACGAAGTTAAGGGGTATCATACTAAAATCATGGTGTGCATGTATGTCAATCTTTAAGCAGAGGTTATCCTCCCTGGACATCTCCTTCACTTTTCATCTCAATTTCTTGAAAATCTGGGGAGGTAGTCACTACACTCTGAAGTTGTGAATCTGTGATTTCTTTTCTCGATCCGGATATCTAAAATAAGTATAACGTCTCTTTTGACTTAAAAATTTTTTCGTATCCTACATAGGATTGTCGTTGGGCATACACCTCCTGACGTTATTTCTGTATGTTTATGAATCTCTACATCTATAATTAGAAAAGCTTTGTAGTTGTACATATGCATTTTTTGCATTTTAACGATTTCTTTAATGGAATCATGTTTTTTTTTTATAATTTCCGTCGATGAAATATTTCTTAAGCGTTCCAGATTACCTTTTTGACTGATATCTATGAAACTTGGGAAACATGATAGGTATCATATTCATTTGTTTGGATTACGGCTTGTTTCTTACTCTAAATATGTTCGGTTGGTATTATTTAGCCTGTGTTTTACTATTCAATTTCACGTATTGTTAGTTATTTCCAAGTTGTATTATGATTCGATATCAAGAGAAAGGATTAGAATAAATCTAAGATTAAATAGGATGAATAAATATTTTAACATGATTAAAAATATAAAGATAATTGAATACATTGTGCAAGTATTCTTCACTTCATTAATATGATACGCAATGTTTCTGAAAGTTTGCTTAAGTTTCATTATTTTGTCATCTCCAATATTGGTTCATTATTTGTATTTCAGTGTAATCTTTTTCATCTTTCTTTAAGTAACAAGCGTTTTGTGTAGTTCCTGTATATTCTTTTTTTTGGGGTTTTTTTTTTTTCTTTTTTTTTTTCCTATTCTTTAACAATACAATTTCAGGAAGTTTTAAAATATGTTTATCGCCACTGGAGTGCTTTGTATTTATCAGAGGTGCTGTTGAGGGTGTGGGGTTTTCTGCACGGTAAAAAGATTACATGTTCATGCAAAGATGATATATTATGTATTTTGTCTTTTCAGAAGTACTATGAGATGAAATCGCCGTGGGCGCCACACTAAGATGACACTTACCTCCATTGATAACCACTAGAAGACTCCCAGTAACGCGTAGACAGAATTTCAAATAACATGTATCAAAATGTTCTTTACAGATCGAAGTGAAATGAATTTGTGATACATAAAAGTAAAAGGACACTTTCAAACAGCATGGTACCCTACGAGGTATACCACAGTGATTTGGTTGTGGATTTCATTATATAATTTCGCAGAAGAAAGCACTGTTTATAAGTTTGAGATGGGTCGTCCTGGATACCGAGAGATATTTCAAAGGAGTGGCTATAACTGGTACATAGGAAATTTCCATACATAGTTTGGTTGTTATGGGGACACATTCTGTATTATTAGGGAAACTCATATGTATAGATAATAAGTCAGGAATAGACGTTCATACAATGTTGTCAGTATTCAGAACTTTTCGTGCGTACGTAAATTGAGTATAGGTAAATATTCACACTATAACTCTTACAGTTATATACGTACGTCCTATTTGGAGAGTATTAACAATTCGATTTTATAAATTAGCTTGTTTAGTATGTGATGTATTATGCGGTAACGGTTCTGAGATCATTGTGTTGTCCATCCTGTGAACACTACACGAGCTGCCCGTAGTCGTACATTGTACGAAAGGTTGTCATCCTGTATTTTGACTCTTCGTTTGAATACGTTATCATAGTGGTAAACTTGTAAACAGAAATTTGTAAATAGTTATACATCTGTATAAATCATGCTGATGGATTTGTATTTATCTTTTGTATTGTTATTAAGTCTACGTTATGGAATAAAAATATTCTTTTTATCATTTATGCGTATTTTGCATCAGGAAACTGTAAATAGTTAAATTCGATTGATATTTCATTAAGATTATTTTTTCTATATGGAAATGTATGAATATTTGTAGATGTTAAAAGAATGCACGCTATATGTACTCATGGTTAAGTCATTTGTTTTAACTGTTCAGTTACATGTGTGACAAAATCACACTAAAATTATCTGTAAATGAGGAAAAAATATGAACAGTCTTAAATATGTTCATGTCACGGAAAATGATCGATGGTAAATGATATATAATTGGTAGCTAAGTGGGTTGCTTAGTGGATGATATCGTTGAGGATTGTATATCCCTTTTCAATGCATGGAAAGCATTAAGATATGTAAACGTTTCTGAAAGCAGAACCTGGATTTCGATATTGAGTAAAAAATCTTGTTCCAAAGGTTATACGATTAGTTGTATAAAATATCATTAAATAGTGTTTTGATACATTACCCTGACCTGATTTTGTGATAAATATCATTGTTTTTGTTTTGATGTGGATATCCTGTAAAGGCCATGTAAAGGCCGATTCTTGTGTATAATGTATGAGACCGAACGGGTGATGTTCATATATATATACCCGTCTGTGATATGTACTGTTTTGTTCATGTCTTAAAATCAAGACACTTTGATATCAGCCATCCATCACGGAATCTCGTTGTAAATTTTTAAAGCAAATTTGATTCCATTCGCCTGCGTGTAAAGATATAATTGTATTTAATTACTTTCGCAATTATCATCATATTTGATCAAAAGGATAATCATTCATAGCAATTTTCTCGTGGATGTAACACTGTGTTGCGTTTATTCAATTATCTGTGATAAACTAGCATGCATTTTTTTAATTTTTCTCTTACATGTCATCTATTTATTTTTCAGTTTTGATTGAAGGAAATACCATGTACATTTCTCGTTGATATATAATTAACCGTCCTTCGTTATTTCTGTTTAGGTTTTTTAATGAATGCGTTTTAACATATTACATAGTATTTATTTCATAATATATATTTTTACAAAACACTATCATTATATGTGGATTATATGCATATATCTGATATACGTGGTGAAATCTATACTTCAAAGTTAAAAGAGTAAGCATAAGTAACAGCATTACTTGCATTTTCTATGCAAATAAACATTTCACTCGATTTTAGCGTCTTCTTTGTTTGTACCAATAAACCAGTGTTGATATTGACAAAGGAAGTAATGGATTCTATGATCACAGACACTCCAGGTAATATAACTGTTTTTACAGTTTTAACGTGTTTACTGATGACTGGGCAATCTAAAAGTATCACCATAGTAATCTAAACACAAACACAGTATCATTTAATCGGATCACATAATTCTGACTAAGGTAAACTAGAGGTTTCTATGGAGACATCACCGAAAGAAAAATTGAATATCTCGAGAAATATTATGCATATTGATGTTCAGTATGTTGATTCTGTGGATTTTCTCCATCGTTTACACCGGTTTGCTTCCATATCAAAATTCATTTCTAGCTTCCATTGAACTAGAATAGGAATAAAAGAGGATATCCGATTCCATACTTGTTGTAATTTCTTTGATGGGAGAAATACTTATAGCATACTCATGGTAATCTTTAAAGACAATGGGCATGGTCTGTGTCAAATGTTACATAAAGTAACAATCACTAGAACAGTTTGCCATCCGCCTAGAATGTATTTATTATCGCAAGAACTTCAATATCGAACAATTGTTTCCTAAGGCAAAGTTCAAAGTTACAAGTTTACGTTAAGGAAACAAATATCAAAGTAATAATTATTAAGGTGTTAATTACACAGTTTAGGGTAACAATTAATGTTCGTTCTTTCCACCACTAGTACTGTTTTAAAAATCCAATTTCAAAGCAAATATACTGTATACCGCCATATCAGTGGCAAAAATTCCTAAAATCTTTTAATTTGTATTTTACCCGATAATACTTAACAAAATCGGGTGTTCATTTGTCTTTCCACTTACCTGAACTTCACAAAAGCATCATCTTAATGCTAAACATGCTACTCTGTATTAAATACAATCGCCACTTCACACTCGGCATCCTGTGGGTCACCAGATGAGAATATTGTGCTGATGTTTTTCAGCAAAAGAAATATGAATGCAAGAAATATATTGACACAATACGTGTATGACATTCCTGCTGTGGAAATACTGACAGCGCCACTATGTACACTCTTAAAAGAAATCAATATTAAAAATTGCAAAGATTTCCAGAGCGGAAAAACTTTACAGGATTCAGTACGCGATAATGGTTAATGTACATGTATGTCCCTTACTCAAAAATGTAGGCATACCTTCAAGATATCGGAGACTAGGGCAACACACTTGTTATCTCTATATCAACAGTAATCCCCATAACCTGTGTTGGTCACCACGACTGCAAAGACAAGTCTAGCCCATTGTTAACTTGTAGAGATAAAACCACTTGCTTATCTAGATAACAATCCACATATCTTGGAACTACAACATCATGGAGCTGATTGCGTATTGGAATTTTGTTCTCAGTATTTTGTTCATTTTCCCATATGTTTTTACAGACAACAGCTGTATTCTTCATGCAGACTGTAAGTAATATCTTATTTTTATCTAACAAACCGGACTGAAGTTGCACTAACTCATAGTACCGGCATTCTTATAATGAACTTTATATCCGGTATGAAGTATAATATCATGGTTATATGTTTGATATGTGAGCAGCCGACATTTTTCCTCGTAAAACAGGAAATAAAGTAAGGAATTGAAATTTACATATTTGACATTTATATATTTTGAAATAAGAATTAAAAAACGGCGAACGATACGATTTCAATTTTCAAATAACCTTTTTAGATACAAAATTTCACTTCAAAACAATGCTGTAAAATCAGGTAGTTTCGTTAGGCCCATGATTTGTGGTTTCCCGACAATACACCATTTTGTGGGTACATGAATTTGTGGAGTACGAATACCCACTGAAACGGGGAATTGCTTTATATCAGACTTGTAATTACTTCGTGGACCTCTAAATTCGTTGATGAAAATTACCCACGAAATTTAACGAAATTAGAAAGCCAACGAAAATAAGTGATTTCACAGTAATCATTAGAAATCTTCTTGTGTCTTTCCATATGTCCAATATAATTTACAGCATTTGAGTCTCAGTTTTGTGACCTGAAAGATGAGATTACAGCAATGAGTGCAAAGTACTCTGACCTAACACAGGCACAAAAAGACATCGCTAACCTGAAACATACGGTCCAGTCACAGACTGCCAGGATACTGGACAATGGGAATGCCATAGCCTCTTACCAAAACTCCAAAAACCTCACCGATCAGGTAATAAAATATTCTTTATATATAACCATAAGCCACATAACCTCTAACCAGAACTCCACATGGTTAGGTAATAAAATCTTCTTTTTGTGCAAAACCATAACACCACAAAACATCACAGAGCAGATCAAATACTCAAAGCTATGTACAAAAAGAGAAATATATGAATAAAAAAATACGTCGAATAAAATCATGAAAACCGCACAAACTTTCGATATGAAAACACATGTCAAACGCAAATAGCAAACAATCGAAGAGAATTTACACTCGCGTAGCAAGGAAAACGCAAATCAACATACAATTTTCGAATTTCATTACACGTTTCCTATGTTTTTTGATCATTATTGACAGATCACGTAATATTTTAGATGAAACGGATTTTTTTTCAGATTCGACTTAAATTAGCCATTGTGTAGTTCTTAATTTCTTTCCTATATGATTGAAGAACTATATCAATTTCAAAACAAACATGTGCAGTAGTAGCAAAAGTACATATGCCTGAGTTTAACACTGTTCGGTATTCAGTTTAAAATCAAGTCGGTTTTTGAAACCTGTAGTAAATGAAATTTAAAAAAAAAGAATGGATGCTAATTAACTCTTCTTTGAAACAGGAATTGATAACTTTTGTACCAAAATCGAACACAAATACATTAATATATCATAACGATGAGAAGAGAAGAGTTGTCTCCCCTGACATGTGATTAAATATTTTCAGACAACATTGCAAATACTTAAGTTCATTATAACATTACTGCCTATAGGTTGGACAGCTGCAGAAAATGGTAACGGATTTACTCAACAGAACAGCGGAAATAGAAGGTACATAATACACACAAATATAAACATTATACAGATGTACATTTACATTCATTTTCTATGTTTTGGAAACGTGTCATGTGTCCGAATGCTAAAAAGGATCATCAAAAGCCGCAGGTTATGTGATAGTTAAATACCGAAATAGAACAACAGCACAACGCTGACAAATGGGATGAAATAATACTGGGTAAACGTGGGAGGAAAACACGACATTGTTTAACATAACTGAGGTGAACGGGAGGGAAATATGGCGAGTTATTTCATGACCATGTGATCACCGCAATTTGAGCATTATATCTCGAGCAGAATAGTTTTCAAAGTTTAGGAAGAAAACAGGGCACTACAGCGATATTATATTCAAATCAATTAGCCAAGTTAAACAAACATAATAAACATCATTCTTTTGTGGTGGAAATTCATTTTGTCAGTTTTAAAAAAGAAATATCTATTTAGGACCATGTCATATACACGTTTTATAAATTGACTTGATGAACATTGAAGGGGTGTCAAAAATACCTCAGCCTATCATAGTCCAAGTTAGCAATATTTAATTTAAATCAGCCGAAAAATATCGGTTGTCATGGTATGATCAATTGCACAAGTGAAAGTTAAAAGTCTGTTTGATAGAACTGGAGAAACCAACATGTGTTTGATATGTTTCCCCTATGCAGAACGTCGTTTTAATTCCGAGATATGCCATGCTCATTGAGGTTAAATTCACCGACACGAAATATACAGTTAAAGTGACATTTTTCCCGCTATTTGCACCCAGCCCTGTTCCATGTCGGGGTCAAACCTTCATTTATTTTATTAAAAATATGGCCAGGAATTCTCTAATCTGAATGAGGGTTAATCTTCTCCACCTCCACCAAACAACTTGTGGTTTTTATTCATACAGCATGTAATTTTCGTGTCCAAGCGGTGCTTAATGACAAACGAAGTGAAATTACCTTCAACCATACTCGAGAATAGGCATTGAAAGACCCTTTTCCCCATTTATGTCCATCCTTTTTGCCCCAGAGACTGGAATGCAATGTATGTCTCACCAACATGGCAATACGGTAGAAAAAAGATAAACTTAAGGTGCGCTAAGGTAGACAGGAGTAGTTAATACTGTAAAAAGGGTAAAAGAGAAAAGGACATATGTTCTAGTTTGTGTAGAAGATCCGTGTTCCCAATTGATGATGGCATAGACGCAAGCTCTCGATTCTTCATTGAAAACCACATTGGTCATCTTGAACGCTTATATCCCCTAAACCTGTATACACATTATTCTAAAGACGTTTTCTGAAGATAAATGCTGATACACATCTTTAAATCATAAATCAAAGTTGATTATCCACACATTTGTTTCGTTGTTTTTTGCGAAATGTTTTTATTTTTATGACATTTTAATAATGATCATGAATGTTATTATAAGAAAGATTGATGTTACTTATTGTCTATTGTGTTTGATGCATTCAACAAGAAGACATTGGTTGAAAATAAGAAACCCAGGAAAAAGTCATATCTATTTCGTTAAGTAAAATGTTGAACAATCGTATAAGCAAAAATATGTATAAATTAAAGTTTATATTTCCATATCGCAGTATAATTTATGGTTGGGTAAGGACGGTTGGTAAAGCAGACGTTGTATACGACACACTTTCCAATTCAACACGTAAAACGTTCGTTATGTAACATGTTTGTTTTGTTGAACAGCAAAGGTTACAGGTCCTGTAAAGGCGTGCGACTCCAGTCCCTGTTACAACAATGGTAAGTTATCAAACAAAATCATTGCCGAAGTAAGATAAGTCTTTGATTGCTGTTTGCCATCTCTTCTCGTTTATTTTTTCTCTCTTATCATAAAATCGATTTTATGCTAATTCACAGTGTGTGGTTTTTTTTAAACTGATAAAGCTTTACTTATGTGTCGGTCTTTCGTTCCATCCGGCTTTGTTAACCCCTTTCGTTTGATACACTTTTACATCCTGCTTTAATCAACTTCTTACCGACTTGTTAACCATCTCTCTTTACCGACCCCATTTGATCCTTCCGTTATGTTCTAAAATCTGGGATCGCCACTGTGTTGGCATTCTTACCCAATTGCTGAGGGGATTTGCGTGGAATTTGACAATGTCTTGATTGGGGGATACTTAAATACCGACCTACCTCGGCATTTTCTATAATTACTTTTTAAAAAGCCAATGTGATGTTTATGCTAAAACTGACAGATTTTTTCACTCAAGTTTTGCATTTGTGTTTACAATTTATATAACGCATATTGCTATTTTGAAATATTTTATTGACAGAACTGTTTTATTTCTGTTTCTTTAGCTTCCTGTCTAGAACTGACAGGCGGCTATTACTGTGCATGCCAAGGGAATTTCACCGGGAGACATTGCGAACAAGAAGACCATTGTGCAATATCTCCTTGTCAACATGGTGGCACATGCTACAGCAACGCCATTTCTTACATCTGTAATTGCACCGTCGATTATGGCGGCCCAACATGTAGTAACAAGCTGAACCCCTGTGACACGAACCCGTGTCTGAACGGGTTGTGTACACCACTGAACGACACCTTTCACTGTTCGTGTGATGCAGGATTCTCGGGCGTCAATTGTAACACGTCATTAGTAACCTCTAGCCCTGTAGTCCCCTCCTCTACTTCCGGTGCCATAGTGACGTCAGCGGCAATCAATACAACTGAACCGCCGACTACCTTGCCGAGTGTTTGTGACGGCCAGCCTAAGTGTAACCCTCCCGCCACCTGTGTGCCTAGCCCAAACTCTAACGATTTTAAGTGCGAGTGTCCCCAGACGCCCGAGACTTTGGCGGATGCGTGCTGGGAACCTTCCTACTTAGAACCTTTTGGATTCTGCTGCAGAGTCAACATTTGTGTTATCCCAAAGCCAGATCCGGAATGTTGATATCGAATTAAATTTGCTGACAGCTAGACAGATGTCATTACGAGGGTACATAGGTGCGATAACATCGGACCTCCGTTACCTCAACTTACCTACTGCATGTTTAGTAAAACAGTGAAACAGTAAAATGTGTTTGATTTATATGTTCTTTTTCATTGATAAAATAATTAATATTTTCTCTCATAGTCAGATGCATGCTTTTGGTATCCATAAAAGTCAACACCACCCTGAATCTTAGTTAGTAGCAATTCATGCATTATATTACAACTGTTCGAAAAGTATATGGAATTATACAATTGTTTCATTGGTACTGCGGGGAACAGTCAAATTATTGACTCGGGGTAGCAGGGAAAACCTAGGGAACTGTTGGCCGAGGGCAACAGTTCCTTAGGTATTCCCTGCTACCGAGGGTCAAGGATTTGATTGTTCCCCCAGTACCAATGAAACAAATGATTTATTACCTGACTCTCTATTAAAGAAACTAATGAAACAAATGATGTATTATCACCAGACGAAAACAAACAAATCTGTAACAAAAAGACGCTTGAGTCGAGCCGCCGACGGTAAATTTGTCTGCGCACGATTGTCGCGTATGTAACAGTAAGTGTGCAACAATCGACTGTTGCACCCTTACATTATTTTACGGGTTTTCAGTCTTTCCAGGGATTTTTGTTTTTATTAAAACAGTCAAAAATGCTTCATATACACTTAAATAAAGAGTCAGGTAATACTGTAAAATGCTTATTTATTATTTCGTTGGTGCAACGGAGATTATTTATTTATTTAAGTCAGAAATATTTTACTTGTCACATCATTTGTTAGAGAAGTTAAATGACGCAGTGTATCTATTATGTTTAAAAATGTGTAGCCGACAATGAAATGTCTTCTAGGAGCAGTGTCGGCCTAGGACTGTCAATATCAGATGATTGGTCGACAATATCCTGCATATGCCTCGTAGTATTAAGCTAGCGATTCTGCTTTCCTTCGTTAAGCTTTTCAAACTTATTAAGAGTCGGTTGTTATAATCTAGCTCCAGTTTCTCAAAGAATGTAAGCTCAGATTAGTTGTGTCACTCAAAACTTTTTTCAGTTCTTTCAGTTTTACACAAACCATTTTAATGCATGGAAAACATGGTCAACTATATTTTACTTTTACATATCGACTTTTTGAAGTTAAATCAAGAAAACTGAACTTCATTTCTTTCGAGAAAATGGGCCGATGACTGATGCAAAAGTTTTCGCAATTGTGATCAAGTTACAACACTGAATTATATAGATAAAATAACTCACAATATGCATCTAAAGCAGTGATGTCTACAAACCGTAGAAAAATCGATGTTTTATTGCAATATTTCAAACATGACAAATGAAAATAATAAACAAAAATAAATGTAGAAATAACCTACAATATGAATGATGTTATACACGCAGCAAAGGTATGTAGTAAACATTTTTAGCAATATTCTTAAAACTGTTTTGTCACCATCCGCTCTTAACTCATAGTAACATTGAACACTGATCTTGTCGTTTAAAATTTAATGTGTTAATTGAGGCGATCAACTCTAGAATCCGTACCGGTATCTTCAGTGATTTAGCGCCCCTCAGCAATTGAATTACACACTATTATTAATACATCGAAACAATGCAATTTACATATGATGTGTTGTATATTTATCTGGTTGATTCTAATCCTTAAATGTAATCGAAATAGAAAATAATGTGTTTATCACTGGATAAAGATGATAGATGATGTAGACTGAAAACACGATTGGTAGTTGCTCATTGAAATCTTCAACCATTCCTCGCTGTCCATTGGGAAGCTGGTACAATGTTTAACATCATTTCGTTGTGTAAATAATGAAGTCACTATGTGATATATAACATATTCGTCTAGCTCCGTCGTTGCTTCATATGGTTTAAGGTTCGAAACAAGCCCACTAAAAGATGGTATATCTGCCCTTAAGTGCAACCCTCTTATAAGTCAGATTCAAAGACCCAATTTAAATTCGGAACTTATGTATATAATTTGAATAAAATCAACTTGTGCATTAGTTATCAAAATGGAACAGAGCAAGGTCAACGTAATCAATAATTACCCAGTGGGCACATAACGTTGTACAAATGTATTTACATTGGTACAACGTTGTATCTTGGTTGCGACGTGGGCAATCGTCAGACGTCGTACCAACGCTAGAAATTGACGTTAAGGCAAAATATTAACCGGACCTATTGAATTTTCAATCAAAACTAACTGAATGCTACGAAATGACATGTTATTAAAGTTCATTCATATGCCAAAGTCAAGCCGTAGTATCGACTACGTTAACCTCGCTAGGCACCATTTGAATAGTTAATATACAAGTTCAATTATATGAATTTCTATGCTTAATCGAGTAGGTGAAAATGACGTATAAGGGGGTTTGAATAGTTTTCGAGACGTGTTTAAGGGGGCTTGATGAACCTTTAGTGATTTATAGCGATTATAATCTGATCGAATTTAGTAGGTATATGTAACAACTGTTTATCTTTTGGAGCAGCTAGATTGTAACGGTGTCCTGACCAAATTTTCGTTTCATTCTCTGGTATCTACATGTTCAGTCTTAAGACCCCCTTTATTACAATGACAATTGTTAAAAAGAAGGATGTTGCCCTCGTACAAAACCTAGTCTAACAATGTCTCAATAGCCCCTCTTGTGTGATGTGTACGTTGTTTTACTCTTATTAAAAAATGCTCATACAGTCAACAATACATAACATATTTGTAAAAATTAAGAATAAATTTAACGTTGCATTTAAAATCGTGTGCAACAAATAAATAGTTTCGTTCTCCATCCCCTTCACTTTATCCCCTTCCATCCAACACCCCGTTCCACCCCAACCCAACTCAACCCCGACATATCACAGTTATGCAATTAAATAAGAAAAAGAAAACATTGATCTGGTACTGCCATTGTCCTTTTTGCCGGTGTGTTCAATCAATTATCGGTAACTTTATTCTTCTTCCGGTTTTTGCCTGGCAGCCATAATGTCTCAAATCTGACCCGTCCACTTACTTTGTCGGTATTGTCGCCGTCCACATGTCTGTCATTAGTACCGCTCTCTGAAAGTTTAACCAAATAGATCTCATGATAATAATAATAAGATTGTGTAAAATGACAGTTTGTTATATATATTGCTTCTAGTCGTAGTTTGATTCCGAAAAATTCCATGGAATAGCGATGATTAAACTAAATACCAATGTCGTTTTTCTTGATAACATTTAAAATCTACTAATTTGCTACCAAGGGATGTTTCTAATATCTGCCAGCCATACCGAATGGACATTTCTTAAATTTATCAATCTATTCTAAACGAGGTTTCTAAAATCAAAACATGATAGCAAAATAATGTTCTTAGATGAATAAAGAAATACGTTTGATGCCTTCATTTCTGTTTTAATGGATATTACATTCTTTTTGGAGAAAAAAAATCATTGACACTAACTTATAGCATCTAATCACACTCCTGTTTGAAATTCAAAGTTTTAATTTCATTTCTTTTTCGCATTTAGTTTGTCTTTAATCATTAAATTTTGAACAACCAGACCCTAAAACACTTTATTCAGAAATGGTAACAAAAATTCTATTAAACCTTGAATTACCGGACGTTTCCACACCTGGCAGGGGTGATTGCTTCCTCATCTGTGGACGTACTATTGGAACCGATCTATCGTCATCCGATTCCACCGGAGTCACGGACAATCGAACCGGAAATTGTGTATCCAACCAATCAGATGACTCGTCTCCTGCGGTTTCTGCCGAAGATCCCCGAGCCTTCGAGTTAAGCGATATGTAGGACACCTCTCGGCTTGCATACGCTGGAGGCAGGTTACTCATCTCTATAGCGGGAGTATTCTCGCTGACCGACGGTAGGTGTTTCATCATCAATGGTCGACGTATAGGTTTTGGGAAATCATTAATGCGGAACGAACCCGGATTGGACGGCGGCTGACCGTATTCTACTACGGCCTTGTTTGAGAATAGGTCGTTCAGCATGTCCTCGTCTGACAGAGGGACTAGTGGGGGCTTCTCATCCGACCTCTCCCTGTGTCTACAATAGTGGTGAAGAAGACTTGAAGAACGGTATTCGTACATTAATTTGTGTATTTAAAGCTACAATTGTGACAAATTACTGGTGTGATAGTGTATGATATTGTGATAGTGTTATGTTAATTACACATTTAATAGATTGGTTTTTATCCGACGAGATAAATGCTTAGTAAACATAAATATGATTATGTATCAGAAATGACATGATTTTGATTCATTTATTAACAGCATTAGCAATTTGAGGGGTGATAATGTGCTGGCTTTACAATATTGCCTGGCAATACATAACTTTCTGTAGCCGGTAACCGTTACAAAATATAGTTACAATTAGGCAGGAAAACAAAACGATCTACAACACTTACCCATTTCTGACTGCCCACTTACAATACTGCCATACACAGAGGAGGATCAGAGCGACCAGCACAATTTCTGAGGCGATGATGATGACGACGTACTGCCACAGCGCCAGTCCCATCCTAATTTCTAGGAGTAGCTAAATAGTGTGGCGATGAAATATCGAAGGGGTCCACTGAACTTTTATTTGATGCTGTTTATCTTCGATTTTCTGAAAGTAGCTCAAACTGATTCAGCTGAGATATCTGAAAAAATATATGAAAATACAAATTAGAATTAATTAATGAGACAATAACATACATTTTAAACAATACTGTTTTACAAAGGTGCAGTCAATATTATGTTTATAATGAAATTGTGTTTACTGAACATTGTGCTTCCTTTCCTTTTTTGTACGTTTGACGGCGTTGCTTCATTGCCGTCATTACTTACACACTGGCGGCATTGCTTCATTACCGTCACTACTTACACACTGGCGGCATTGCTTCATTGCCGTCACTACTTACACACTGGCGGCATGGGTTCATTACCGTCACTACTTACACACTGGCGGCATCGCTTCATTGCCGTCACTACTTACACACTGGCGGCATTGGTTCATTACCGTCACTACTTACACACTGGCGGCATTGCTTTATTAACATGTACAAAGTAATTACAAGTTGAAATTGTTTATGTAATATAAGTATAAACTAGTTGACTGTATAAACTATTATAAAGACAACATTATATCCACACAGAATTTATCACAAAGTCTTAGGAAAAAAACTAGAAAAAAGCTACAACTACTGGACAGTATAAACAAGTATACTGTATACTGTAGTTCAATGGCTCTAGGTATTTAGGATATGGTAGGAAATTATTATCTGCTACGCAATATAACCTCTTACTTCGCCTTAAGACATTGCAAAACAAGTTCTCTCCGGGCTGTAAACAGTTTACTTAGAGCGTATATGTTACAAATAAAATAAACAAATATACAACCTTTGATTTAACGCCCTATCTAGCTAACATAAGCCACTCTAAAGCTCTTTACAGTACATAGATATACAATTTAATACAATGAATACAATTAGTATATACATTATTCACTACAATTTTGAGGAATTCGCAGAAGCTTCCTTATCAGGCGCTAACTACTAGTCCTATACCACCTTGCTAATATCTCCCCATGTGTGTATGCCTGTGCGTGTGTGCTGGAGATGTATTGTGTTCTGTTTGTAGTGGGACCGTACTTCCAACGGTATCATGTATAGTGCCACGTCACTTGAATGCCACAGCACAGATACCGCAACATTCACACCAGACCATTTCATACTCCGCCTGGGTTGTTGGAGTTGTGTGGACAGGAGAAAAAGACTTTCTCTGAATATTCCATGCGTACGACGACTGTTTGGAAGGCCGTAGTGTTAACCACTTGACTAATCCGCCCATTACAGCAGAATTTTTGACAGAAAAATAAGGGTGCTATAGTCTACTACTTTTATGCTGTCACTTCTGAAACCATTCATATCCTTATCATTTATTTGTCATGAAAAATGTGAACAGGTCAAAACTCACAACACCGAACGTGATAAAACAAAGCACGTACTCATTGTAGTTATTGTATCCTGCCAGAGATTGGTCTGTTGCAACATGAACAGGTGCAAGTACTTCCTGGTGAAGGCATTCTCTATATTTGAATATTTTCTAGGTAGGTAGATTGTTCATTCAAAGTATATATTGCAATATAATAATCTTAGAATGCAATAAGTTAGAATTAATATAATGATAACACATGACGTCACTTGGAAGGGAAAGAGCAAAGGGCTAAGGTAAAGTTTACTGCAATCGTACCACCTGGGCCTATCTCCACTTTAATAGGTTGTACGATTATGACATTTTAGGGTTGTTGTTTACTAAGTTGTACAGTGCATATACTATGATGTGTAATTTGTAATTGTCATATTATGTATGATGTTTTAGTTCTAATTGTTTTGAAAATGATTTGTGTATACCGTTATATTACTTCCAATGTAGACATTGCCTATACCCTAACCTAAACAAAACAAACCTGTTTTACATTTACTCGAAACTTTATGTCTGTCTATACATGTATACAACATTTGATATAACGCCCTATCTAGCTAACATAAGCCACTCTTAAGCGCTTTACAGTAAGAATATATACAATTTATACAATCAAAAGAATTAGCATGTATTAATCAATACAATTTTGAGGAATTCGCAGGAGCTGCCTTATCAGGCGCTAACAACTAGTCCTATGCCACCTGGTTAATAACCCCCTATGTGTGTATGCATGCGTGTGCGTTGGAGATGTATCGTGTTCTGTTTGTAGTGTGGCCGTGCTTCCAACGGTATCAGTTGCTATATACAGCAACGATACTGCAACATCCACCCCAGAACAGTTTATACTCCACCGGGGTTGCTATGCGTAAGACGAATTCGGGGATCGAACCCCGGCCGCCTGCGTGGAAGGCCCGAGTGTTTGTTAACTGGAGTGTTAACCACTCGACCAATCCGCCTATATACACTGACTCCATAATGTCGTTATGATTAATGGATATTTCAATCCATGTATGTTTTGTAATTTTGTTGACTGCAATCTTGCATAAGGAGAGGATATGATAAGTGGCTTGGCATAGTTATATTGATATATACAAATAGGCTGACGAATCAGAATTTCTGAACAATCTTTTTATGACGTCATAGTTTGACAGACCAATAAACGGTCTCCTTTCGAGTTAATAGACAATGGAATCAGTGTGGTGTAAATATCACGGCCGCCATGTACCACTGTAATTGAGTAGATCTATACCTAGCCTTCGACGAAAAGCTAAGTGTATCTGTCATCGAAAACCGCAGAAATTGAAGGATTCCTGTCTGCACCCTCATATAAATTTGCGCAATGTTCAATTTTAACTTCACAATACTGGATATAAGTTTGATTTTATTGTACGTAACAGAGCTAAAACTTGGGATACGTACTTCGTCATTGCGCTTTAAGATAACCATGCGTGGCGTGCACTGGGGAGGGTTACGTTGGTATTAAGCTGGATTTACCACATCCAGGGGTGCCTGCCCGAATACAACGCAAATACGCCACTCTAGATACCATTAAAGTCTATTTAAGGATAGCGTCCTATGTGATCTATAGCCCCTTACAGATCCCCCTCCTCCTCCTCCTTTAACGCCCTGAGAGACCCGCATTCCGCGCTGTCGACCGCTCTCTCAGACCTTCCCCTACAGATCGGAATGTCCCAGTCACGAGTTAATTTTTCAATAGACTGACAGAAAGCGATCTAATTGAAGTATGGTAGAGCCTAAGACGGAAAAAGGTTTTCCGTGTTAGCTTTTAGATTAGACATGCTGACTTTAAACCCATAACTGTTAATGCATGCGTAATATATGAAAATGAACTTTGAGTGATATAGATATTTATCAGCATGTACATGACCCAAGTATCACAACACTCAATCTAACACGAAGATGACATTAATATATATATAGTAACACAATTAGTCCACATAAGACAGGGTAAGCCTTTAGTGTTAGGTTATACAGGTTCCGGATGGGAATTACCCAACTAACAGATTTACTCGCAATGTTGTAGGTGTTGGTATTTGAATGAAAATGAGCTATGCTTTGTAATTCGTTTTTTTTTTGTAAGGAAATCCCCCTAAAATGTATTCCGTTGCCAGAATGTTATAAGTAGTAAGGCTGCCGAATATATGCCTCATGTTATAAAAGCTTTCGGTTGGTCATATCCTAGCAAAAATAGAAAAAAATGTATTGCTTTAAAAAGCAATGCATTTTTTTCATCACTAAAAAAGAGTGGAAATAAAATAATGAAAATATTTGTTCTCCAGTTTCGTTGATAGAAACTGTTTAAACAATAGAGCAATTATTTTCCCCATTGGTAATGATAGTGATTATAGATAAAAACAACAAAGGAATAGCACAAACACATGACAATAGTTAACAAGAAACCACACACATACAACCGAAGGTAAAAACGGCTACTCCAGAAGGATCAACGTTTCCTGAATCAAATTTGTCATCAGCATCAACATAAAAGGTATGACATGGTAAATACAAGAATTCCGGTAAAAATGATTCATGGTGTATTTTGCTAATTACTACCAATTATGAGAAAAAATAGCGTTGACCAGAGTTCACTAATTGACAAACCTGTTATAAAAAAGTTACAACCTATATGTCATTACATATAATTCTCTTTTAGGTGTTAAAAGTACATATACAACAATACATTTGCAATTAATTTTATTCACATTCATTCAAGTTCTGGAATAAACCTACTGTTGTTAAGGTTCAACCACAATATTCATGGTTAGAGCTTCAATATCTGACAAACTCCATGTTATGCCGTAGGATATGGATAATATAGTGTATAAATCACGTTTGTACATAAAATTGAAGTAGCAGCTGTGGGTGCGTGATTTTGTTTTTCTTGTCGAAATGGTTTAAAAGTCAACGTTTGTGATATTTTTGTAGTGTTTTTTTATGTTAAATAGAAGCCAAAAATAAATCGTGCTTTTTTCGTCATTTTATTTTCTAAAATTGAAATTGAGTGTCTTTGGGGTAAAATATTTATTATCAAAATATCATCGTGATAAGTTTTCTAATGAGAAATGCCTAAATTAGTATCGTTTAGCATTATACATCTTTATTACAATAACGAACTTGCCATTGCACATATACGTTGAAGTAAAATACGACACACCATGAAAATCTACTCTGTATGTATGTATCCACATGTGCCTGTACGCATATCCCACGGTGAAATTAAAATTGTTTTTAAAGTTACTTAATGTAACATACAGGTGTTAACAAGTTTAGTTCCTGGGGTTGGTAATGTACAGAACGTACGTGAATATCCTGATGAATATCTAAATTCAAATTTCGATTGAAGAAATATTGCATCAGTGACGGACTACAAATCTGAATATCACATCAGTAAGCGAACGAACTGTAGGTCACGGCAGGGTAAAGCTATGCGGTTATACAAAATGAATTTGCACCAATATATCTTATCTAGTATATAATATCTTATCTAGTATATAATATCTTATCTAGTATATACTATCTTATCTAGTATATAATATCTTAAAATGTTGAAATTTACAACTTAAACTACGCATTGAATGATAGTGATAATAGATAAAAACAACAACAAACACATGACAATAGTTAACAAGAAACCACGAAGGAAAATTCGGCTACTCCGGAAGGATCAACGTTTCCTGAATCAAATTTGTCATCTGTCATTATATATTTTATCTAAATAAGGAAAGCTTGTACATATGTAATATAGCAATCAGGTAATGATGATGATCATAAATTTTGTCAAACATACATCATTTTGTAGTTTAATGATTAACAGCCAAGACATGTCCAGAAAAACGGGTTCTGAACACTGTAATACTGTGTGACGTAATAGCCATAGACAAAAGAGGTATGTTATTGCTATGGCAGGGCAGTTTAACACTGTATCAGAAATATCATACTTACGTTATATGTATACCCCCTCCCCCCACACACATACACACACACACACACACACACACACCATACCCCACCCCACCCGTAAATACTGTAATACGAGCGTCTTAACCATGTCTGATATGTCCCTCCGTAATTAATGTTACGCACATGTGATTATCTAACGTAAGTAACGCGTCCGTGGTAACATTTGTTTACACCGACACGTTACCAAACAAATACAAATCCAGACACGAGTGATGTGAAAATGTATAAACAATGCCATCAACAGCCCCACACACAACGTCAGATTCCATCTATAAGCCTCCAGTGGATAGCCACCTGCTAATCTAACGACGTTGTCCAGGATACCGTGTCATTTCCACAAACTGTACTAGGGTATCCGTGATACAGACTACGCTCACATTGGAAGCGAGTAATTCTACTGACAAACCCAAATATCTGTTCCGAAATTGTCACTTAATTTCCAATGTAACAGTTGAAATGACAGTGAACGTGAAAACATGTCTATCTATTTAACACCGACATGCAATTCGGTCCTTTCAAAATGTTTACACTACGTGTATTGTTTTTAAAATGATATCAGAGCGGAAATTAAATAAGAAAAAAATATAATAAACATGAACCCTCCACATCTCAAGGCGAGGACAGGTGCTCGGAAGATAAGTTTCTCCGGTCGCTACATAAGCACGTAGCACGCACGATTCCATAGTGAATCATTAATGTAGGGTATGCTTGTCTATCATTAATGTAGGGTATGTTTGTCTATCATCAATGTAGGGTATGTTTGTCTATCATTAATGTAGGGTATGTTTGTCTATCATTAACAACCGCAATGACATGTAGTTTAAAAACTATATTTCTGCCTACATTCAACCTAACAAATGAAAAACATAGGAAAGGTTTCGGTAACGCTAACGTTTTCAAACGTGACATCATTTCAGTAAAACGTGACATCATAAAATGTATGCTTTTGATCAACAGAAGAATATCTTACTACAAATGACGTCACTCCACGATTGAGTCACTTAACTGTTTTCAGTTGGCATTGATAGCCATTTTTAATTCCAATTGGAAATGACAAACTTAAATTGATTATTGATACCAAATGACTTAAGTTCGATACTACAATTAGCCATTTTCAAAATAATTTAATAAATTAAATAAACTAATAAAAAAAACATTTTTTTTTGATAGTGAACGTATCATAAATATCCATAATTAGTTAAAAGAGCAGTCATCGTCCAGAGGTGGTATCTAATGTTACAAGTATGACGCCACATTCATAATGACGTCAACAATAGGGCGATGGCGTTCAAAGTTCAGATAAATGTCTATGAAAAGTATCAAATGGATTTTGGATGGTTGTATAAAGACAATGTCATGCATTGATAAATGTAAAAATAATTAAAAAAACACCATTGAATGCCGTGAAAAAATTGCCAACAACTTCTTTCCTGATATATTCTTTGTTAATTTGTACACGATCAAGAAAATCTAAATTCCCTCGGGGTAACTGCAATATATATACCCTGCTAAATATAAGGTGCGTCGTTATTCCGGGATAAAAGGTTGTAAAAAAAAACAGTCTATGTTTCAATTTCTTAAAGCAATATGATATATTTTTGAATAAATTCAAATGTCACCATTTTGGTGTTCATTTTCTTCTATTTGGTAGTTCGAGAAGAAAAACAAAATAAGCTTTTTGTTTATCGTGGATAAACTATTTTCTCACGTGGTCAAAAGAAATAAAAGTGTATAAAGACAAGTTCAGCGGAAATATACCTGTAATCAATCTGAGAACAGACGCACGTCCTTTTGTTTATAAGTCGATTGATATTGACCCACAACTGTACTTGTTTTTAATACAATAAGCAGACTAGTTCCACTTGTAAATAAATGTCCAATAATATTATATAGGTTTTCTATTCTTCTTGAAGCGTTTATTATCGTTTTCTAATTTGATTTTGAACGTCAACATCGAAATATATATTAGACAGCATAGTTCACCTCCCTTATCTCAAACCAGTAATACATCTGTCCTTTCACGTGCACATTTCTAATTCATTGTGAAGAATATAACGTGTCCATGCTCTATTGTAGTTACCAGATATATTCTACAGACAACACGTAACATACTTATAATTAACAGATCCACTGTATATCACATATAACAACAAATATGCTATGAATTATATTAAACAACTTATATCCGATGCGCTATCTAAACAACAGATAAACTGTAAACCACATTAATTTCCCGAATAATAATTATCACGTTTCTGCTTCCCTTAACTGATTTTAAAGATATGTGTTGTAGTGTTCGAAATAATATTGGTGAGAAATAGAGGTCAATTCCAGACACGAATTAACGTGGAAATATATACCAGTTAAATATAAGTTATTTGATATAAACATCAAGGCTATGAGTTAAAACATAAGTATTGTTTACAATAAACCAAAATCAGTCTATCATATTTATATATATAGATAATTTTTAGCATTTAAACAAATGATACAAAGAAGGATGACATCAAATATGTAATACGACATCTAAAAGACACCACGTACAAAACTTACCTTTGTATTTTGCCGTGCTCTATATGTGATGGCTTACTTGGAATCCTGTCACCCCTGTCTCACTGTGGTGTTCTTTTAACACGTTAAGTGACTGCTGTGTAGCTTTTACGTTGTCAGTCCTCCCCACGTATGCATGCACACATGCACCCCAATGCCCTTTCTTAATACCACGTGGCAGGTTTGTACCTTTATCGTGGGATAAAGATAAAGCTGAACTTCTCTATAACTGCAACAAAATGCTTTGTTGATAGTTTCAGACTTTTCCCCGTTATCGGGGTTTCCATAAAGCAATATCCCAGGTGTGTTTACCCAAAGGTTATCGGTAGAAATATGTATCGCTGTTATTCGAAGGTAGAGCCCTTTGATATCACGTGATGTTGACGTCATGATCATATTAACCTTTTTTTCTGTCAGTAATAACTTAATGAAGTACAATTTTGGTTAGACCTGTGATTACGTTCCGTTTTAAAAAGTATACTTTCATTACACCTGCATTACATAATTACGAATGTTTAATGAAAGGATGTTAAATCGTTTGTCAACTATCCAAACGAAAAGATAACGTTTACAGAAAATGACCCTATATGAGATTCTCGTTGCTATTTGAAGTAGGGGGTGATGGTGCTAATTTGATAAGGATGTGGGTCAGTTTGCCTAATTAGATAAAGCGGGTGGAACTTTTAACTTAAATAACTTCTCGTGGTCCTATTCTTATCAACAGGTAAATAATTCTTCTGGAACACAAGTTGACCCGCTAATATATGAGTTTACACAAAGCCAGATTTTTAGGAAATAAGCGTTTCATTTTATATTTACAATGTATATAAGACAACAATCCTATTTAAACTCTCTCCGCAAAATGTCGAGATGGTAGCCTCAAGAGATGTTTTATGTTGAAATATGAATATTTGTTATTAAGGTTTAACACTTACAGTTTACATGAGTAGAAAATAAAAGGTAAAGGTTATATCCATGTCTTTAGGTTATACTATCTGGTGGCAACGAAACGTTACATGCCAACATTATTCAAATATATTTTACTTTAAACATGTGGCTTCTATAATCTAACAATCTATATTTGTATCAGTCAGTCCTTACCGCTGTTTTGCATATAAACAAGAAACATATACATGTACTCCACGGTACCAACACAACATTTATTTAAATAGAAAAACATAAACCACAGCATAAACACAAAATAACAAAACCAGAACTTGTAGTAGATACAAAAATCTAAAACTAAAAAGGATTTCTGCTGATCATAGTATTTATTTTGAATTGGATATTATCATTAAAAATGGACTCCGTCACTTTATAATACGGTACCGGCACCATATAATACGACAACATTTCCTTTTTTTTTTCTTTTTAAAATCAGAATGTCTTCGAAATTGATTCGGTTTCCCCTGTTCCTATAACTATGTGTTGACTATTACAATAATCCAGGCATGATTTACCTAATGCTTGATAAATGATACCATGACAACCTAATCATAATGACATACACTATCAAAAATCAGGCGCATTTTTCTAATTTATTCATTTAAATGTCCAAATTTTTCTTTGCGAAAAGTTATCTTTTAAATCTTTTTTATTTAATTCAAATGTACTCGATCACAATTTTAGCGACATCTTTCAAATCGATAGAGGATTTTAGAGAGTTTAGGCAAAACAATTTACCTCAGAAAACATAGGTGATTTACTGATTTATCGGCTAAGCGGTATGTATCATTGTATTAACATTCCGGACTTAACACATCTTAAATATTAAACAGAACCAGGGTTTACACTCCATACCCTTCGACTCTCTCTGACGTATACATAGCTTGCATCCATGCCAAACCACGACCAGTCTAATTATAATATGATATATAGACATCGCAGATACTTGTCAAAAAAGGAGCTGAGGAATGCTTCTATCAGAGCTCATAGTCAATTGATGGCTTAAAATGCATTATATCTCAGCCAATGAAGTGTATTTTAAAGTGTTCGTGACTTTAAAAAGAATAAAACCCTTTGTTGATGTCTATTTCAGTGCAGAGTGCAATCGTTTACCTACAAAGAATTAGGGATAAAACGTTCGCGTGAAATCTATTGCAATTTTACGATAAAGAGTTGAATCCATGTTCCTTTACCAACGGGGACAGGTGCGTGTGGAGCTGGAGTAGCCGTACGTGGCTTACCGACATATTTGGTATTTTATCGCAGGCATTTGTCATCCATAGGGAAATGATTACGTATCAAAGCTTTTATAAAAATACTGATTAATCATCTACATTTGTATTTAAATGCCATTAGATGTATTCAGTGACTTAATATCTGGGACCCATTGTTTTATGGCAAAAGAAATTCTATAAGTAATTTTAAAGAACATCAATATACTTGAAAATCGTTCACGTATCATCAACAAATCATTAATCATACTTAACAACACAACTACAGCGTAATGTAATTTTGCCTCTCAACATCACCTGAATGACTTTTAAATGATATGATGAACGTGTGTAACGCATAGCACGGCACATAGTATAGACTTATTTATCTTTCTTCTCAACCGCTTATCCACCAAACAATTTTCGGTAGATGTTACGTAACAGTTACACAATACCGCGGAAACGTTACTCTTTAATTTTGTATTAATTATGCATCCATATTCCAGGTTATTTACTACGGTACAGTGGCGCTTCCACCTTTATAGCCGACCACAAGGTTCTCCCTCTTGTTGTTGGGCTCAAAACGTCATTGGCATATTTTGTGCAAATCATTACAAAATCTACAAATTGAAACAAACTCGGCCTTATAAGCTACATACAATGTACATATAAGTGCCTCATAGCATATCATGAAACATGTTCTTTTTGAGAACCTGCATTTACTATGTCCTAGGAAATTTGTTTATACTGAGATTGCCTTCAAGCCAACATAGTGTTTTAACGGCAGAAAGTCTTTATCAAACAACACAATATTGCCCTGCATTTGAATAATTAATTGATTTTATGAGGGAAACATTATATCCATTATATTAGACAGTGCCAATGATTCTTACATACACTCGACAAGTGCTGAGGATGCTATCATAAAACAGAAGACGGTGTTTGATTTGATTTACACGTGATTACTCGTTGTGAAGTTCAGGAAGCAGTGATACAAATGCCATGTCTTTGTTCAAGCCATCATTAAATAGCACTTAGTAGCTTGCAATCTTAAGTAAAAACAAAACACAAGTCTGTATTTCTTGACTCCAATGATCACACTTCTGTTAAGCAACCTTTCCGGATACCGAATGATGAAAAGGATACGGATCCGCCTTGTTTGTATAAGACTTTGAAGTCAAACGAAAATCCGTGTATCTTCCAGTTGCTCAACCAAGCCACTAACTACACTTCATACTACCATTCCCCGGTACATTCACTATTTAATATAGGTTACATTCGTATTGTCACGTTAAAAATAATGAAACGTGAATTTTAAATAAACCAAAAGATTGATTAATCGATCTTAAGTATCTATTTAATGTTTCATCAACAGAATATTTGACTTGTTTACTTTATATGCTATCATGCCTTAAACTCAAATAAAGGAACTCTTAGGTTCACTTATCATGAGAGCTTTCTTTTCCAAGAAAGGCGAACGACGATATATATATATGGTAACAAAGGTCTTTTAATTTTTTTTGTTAAAAACGCGAATTCAATGGCGAGCTTATTAGAAATGGTAACAAGTCCTGCAATTCACTTTCAGATATATCATCGATGTGCTGTCTTCAAACAGCAAACTATTCATTTACCACGTCAATCATATATACCAGCCTGCACTTGAAATCAAAGTAACAACCAAATCTTGAACATCAGCATTTTTTTCACCGATCTTTCGGCTTACTACGTTTAAAGATGTATGATAAGTGTGACGATATCCCGATCGAGAGCTTTCCCTTTCTTTATATTTACATCCCTGCTTCCCCAACCAACCTTGTGTACATGTTGCAGTTGATTCGGTAATTAAATGCTTGCTCAAAATAAAAAGATGTCCGTAATCAATTAAGATGGCGACTGCTGACGGACTTAAACCTACAACACCGGGTTTCGAGAAAAGTGTTATGGTCGGCATCGTGATCTTATTAGGAAATATGTTACTTCTTACGTTATATCAAGGTCGATGTTTTTCATAGCACTCATTAGTTTGTCTTGTTGTTTAATGGTCAATTATCCGGTTCTCACTTCGGGGACTTTACTTTCCTTAGACTTGAACAAGATTTGCGTGGCGGGTGTCGTTGATGAAACAGAAACCGCCTACCCTTCTGAATCACCTACCATCACACCAGCAACACTGGTCTATTTCTCCTTTATGTTATCAAGCTTTAAGTTCCCCGTATTTATCTTTCCTTTACTCATGTTGTTTTATGTTATTTGATTTTTTACATATGTATTCTGTTTAGTGTTTTACAGATTTGTTGCATTTATCATTTGTAACGACTTTTGATAATATAATTATTACATTTAAATAGTTCGGTATGACTTTATCCATAACTATAGAAGAAATAAAGTGGTAAGTAAAATCCTAATACCCTTAAGTCATTATGACGTGGTATATTCATATGATTTCATCTACATATGTAGGTAGGTGCTAGGTATGGAAAAAATAAAGTGGTTCCAGGGGAAAACATAAAACCACATAGTCATTATGGCGTGATGTAAACGGCTTTTCCCTATTCTCCTAAGACACTTTAATCTGCACTTTAGTAGTGCAGTTATTACAGCACTGACTCTCTTGGAGGCAAAATATCTCCTTGACATTATAACATATCATATCGACTGACAGGTAAAGCACAACGTAATTACACACATTTCGATTAGTTTGTCGCTCGTGCGTGGTAGTACCATGTTACGACAAGTGCTTTTCGATTACTGAAAATCAAATTGAGCCTTTGAATAACGATATCAAATATTTGATAATGGCTCTTGAAATGAAGTATAATTCGATGTTTGTTTTTTTCATAAGTAACACTTTAAATCAAAAACTCGTGCATGCTTGGGATTGTCTGTCTAAAATTGCTTATAATCATGATAAATAGTTTGTTTTGTTGTTTGTGGTGTTAACGGTAAGTATAATTTATAATATTAATGTCTTAATCAAAGGCTATGCAAGCTTATTAAAGGTGCTGTAATCCTCAAATTTACAATAATATCATTTTCTTGCAAGCAAACCTTTAATATTTTCTTTTTATATTTTGCTCTTATCAACAAATGTCAAATCCTTTTTTCTTTTTAACTTTTATTTTGTTAGTGCTTAGTGTAATATATTATCATATGATTATATGAGAAACGTATTTTGTGTGATGGAAATATATAATGTGTTTAATTTTTGTGTAGTAAATTTAATAGTGTTGCTTGCTCCCCCCCCCCCCCCCCCTCCAATAAATACAACGTTTATTTGTCTTCATATATGAAACCAATTTGATCTTCATTTTATTTTAATGTAAGTCTAATTCTAACACATGTCTATGAGTAAGCGGCTAGTACACTCACGTAGGTAAACAAAACTCATTGTAATGTCAGAATTTAGACAATCAAGATGATGTCATGACATTATGACGTTGCACTTAAACAATAAACATGTTATACATTTGTAATATAACTGTCTTATATAACATATATAAAGGCTGGTCAAAATCCTGAAAATTGTGAGGTGATTTTAAACAAAGAGGAGTATTAACACGCCTAAATGTATGGAATATATGGTTAGTGTAAGCATGCATAATAAATAACCCATATTATTGTAATACAATAAAAAAAAACACTTTAATTTGAATGAAGTACATGCATAAACATAATGTTGTTATATGATAACATTTGTAATGCTTTATTAAAATGAATAGTGAAATAGCATGCATCAATGGGAATAGATGCCAGATTTCTGGGTAGTTAATCAATAATTAACACCGAAGCGAGTTCGATGAGGGGCATTACTTGCCGTCTACACTAAAAATTCAGTAAGAACTAAGACTTATTTGTATAAAAATACACTGACCAGACAAATGCATATGCTAGATTGAGGTTGAAATAGCATATAAATGTGACGAAATTTAAAAATAAAAATAATGTAAAAAGGAATAAATGAAAACAAAAGTAATGAAACAAAACCAAAACAATTCAGAAAAAAAGAGACAAAAATTAACAAGTTTGACATCAATTCGCATTGCAAATGACAACAACCGGAACCAAGGTGACATCAAGCAAAACACATAAATCTTCACAAAAAAGCACAGGCGAAATTTACCGATAAGTGAGAGTGTATTGCTAAGTATGTTTGACAGCAAATGTGTAGGAATAAACGTGGGATCAAATAGAGTAAACCACGGACATAAAACAGATAAAATGCATCAGGGACAATCTTAAGTAAAATAAAATTAATATATTGAAGTGTTTAGCTAAACCTACTGTACACTACTCACACCCCTGTCGGTGACATTGGACTCGTGTAAGTGAATTTATATCAGGACAACTCTTACAAGATATGGGGGTGTCAGAAATCAGGTCAGGAAGGGCGACTCTGAAAGAGATGTTAAGAGGTAAAACAGCAAATGTGATGGTGAAGGTCCAGTAGGGGGTTTAACTAAAAGGGCTTTTTTCAAAAGATAGTTAAGTCGATGAGTGATTTAATAAAAGGATTGTCAGAAGGTATTGATTAATTATTTGATAATGTATTATTTTGTCAACTTTTTAATTCGTGAAGGAGAAAGGAGCAACTTTCAATTTTATGGCGTATTAACTATGAATAGGAAAAAAAGAGGCATGATATAATGAAAATCAGAAAATGAAAGTGAGACGACATTTATCTGATGCTTATATAATTCTTGTTTAACTCAATTAGTGGCTTAATTGTATGACAGATTATCGAAATACCAATTATAGTCACAAGAGTGACGTCATAAATATTGCTTATCGAAATGTTATGGATGGGGATCAATCAGCATTTGATACGTTAAGTATGAAACTTATTCTGTCCCGATATCGCCATTCCGCATTATGTTGTATAAATGGCAAGAGACATTTTATATATTTTCGTCGCTTAGTCCTCTCTCCAGAATATTTTTTACTTATCCTCAAAATCCGAATTTAAAAGATATGCACAGCTAGATGTCGACTTCTGTGTTATCAAAATCAATCAAAAAGAGAATTCAAGTACTTGTTGTTTTAATATACAAAGCAAGAAAACGTGAACTTTTACCTTTCAGTTATAATAAAACCAACATACTCTAGAAACCAATTAAGCATTCGTACACAAACCCTCAAAGCATGTAAACTGTCGTCTAAAGGTGTATCGATAAGAACGACGAGAGTAATATACATGCTATTTGGTATCACTATTTCTTTAAATAAATGACATACATGTCCCAACAGCGGGATCGGTTGTATCTAGTGAATCGTGAGAGATCCAACATGGAATCGTATGTAGACATCCAAAAATCCCCACAGAGAATGTACTGCATGTTAGGGTGAAAGCTTAGACGTCCAGTTTGTCCACTTCAGGTCAATTACTGGGCGTCAACACGGTTAAGTGTTCCTCCTACGTCACAGTTGATAAGGAGATAACTTACATTCCTTTGTTAAATTATAACACAAAGTTATGAAATCAACTTTTTGATATTTTTAGACTATGTAAGTAGTGCCGTCATTACAATAAAATTATGATTACACAGAGAAAAAAACAAACGTCCAGTATAGACTGAGCATATGAGTGTAATATATCTATATCTATATCTAGATGAGTAACTGTAGAAAACATGTGTAAAATATAACGTTAAGAATATAATGTGTTTCAAAGCGAATTTGTTTTATATTTTATTGCTCATTTGATCAATAATAAATAAATATATTAAATAATAATTAAAAAACATTAAAAATCAATCAAATAAACAAACAAAACAAAAAGGGTTTTAGGCGTTTATTGTACGTGTTTGTTTCTTTTTGCTTTTATTTAATATTCTTAAAGGTTTCATGAAAATATACAACATTTGAAGCAAATAACATCTTACGGGTTGTATGTTTTACGTCTGTTCACTAACCCGTCAACGCTTACTTCCCCCCGCTGCACGACCTGCATTAAAGCTAGCAGAAAACATATCTTTCGCGCAAAAACAATGAAGAACATACAATAACATTATTAAAAAAATATGAATGAACTACAACTGTTAAATGTTTCTTGTTTTGCGTATACATCGATAACAATGGTATACATAATGATCGTGTACATACGTGCATACGGAGCTTAGCCACTCGTGATTCATACCTTAAGTGTTGGGATAAACGCATTGTCATTCAATGATACCTGCAGCGAAGAATAATAAATCTTTATCAAACAACTGGAATTTAGGAAGAAAGTGGCATTAATAGACGCATTAGTCATTTCACAAAAACCGATAATAATGTTGCGGTCTGTTGAAAAATTCCCTAAAACACCGTAGTGTCACGTGTTGATTCGAACTTGATAAGGCGAATGGGAGACCGTTACTGTTCAAACAGGACCACGGCTTGGCAACTACAACCACTGGTGTATAGGAAACAGTTTACCATTACAAAATAGCTGTTTCATAATAGTGCTGGACAAACGGAACGTTACCGAATACAAAAGTATAAACTACAATATTCTTCTTTTTCAGACGAGAATAGGTTAAAACAATCTTTATCTTATTTCAGTCGTATTTATCATAAGACAAATTAAACTGGACAATGTTTTACAAACTTGTGCTTCTATCCTTTTTGATAATTGGAAATTTTACCAACGTAATAGGATTTTACCCGAATCAGTATGCCTCGTTTTTGAAAGGAAATGACTACACACTTGCAGACATTACCGAAATTGGTATTTTACAAGCTGTAGCAACGTACTTCGAGGGTGTACCTCCGCCGGGAAGCAGTTCTAACGTCGCAGCAGGGTCTCTCACCAGTATCGTGGACATAACAGCTAGAAAACTCTACAGTGCTTATTACGGCAGTAAGTAGGATTGTTGTATCATCACGTACTTCACAATAGTTTCTTAGATATTCCTATTGTTATCAATATTCCCATGGCTATAATTTTATATACTTTAATTAAACCTTTATCAATGTAGTTTGTACTAGAAATCTTTTGTATGTCTATTTTGAATGTATTCGATGATAAAATATATAACATATTCTCTATACTACTTTATCTCTCTGTATATATATATATATATATATATATATATGAATGTATGAACTGTGTGTATTTTCTTCTGGAAAGGGATTTAATACCTGGGCCTAATCCAATTGTGTCATAAATGCAATAAAATTGATTTGAAAAGAAAAATAATAACATAATTATAATTAGATGATTCAGGCAGGTAACTACTTTGTATTGCTTCTAATTGAATCGAAGGAAAACAATGTATGACTCCTGCTTTTGGGCATACCTCGAGCCGATGACATCAGGATCAAATCGCCTAGTCGCGAAATACCAGCAAATATTACTGTCACATCTACTTGGCCTCCTTAAAAGATTCTTTAATGTTGCAATGGTCAACGGACCGGTAACCTCGACATGATCATATGAGCAATCGTCTATATCTGATTTATATGAGTATCTAGATCGCAATGTCTATAGATATACACATGGATAGGAAATGCATAACATTTTGATGTAACAATTGAGACATGAATGTAATCATTTTAACCTTAAAGTTGAAACGAAATATTGAAGCACAGACAACGGAGGAATCTTATAAGAGGTGGTAGTAATGTAATGATAATATACATATGTTGAAGCTGGTATATATTGACTCTGTAGCTTGTTGTCTTAGTTTGTAAGTTCCGGGCCTAGATGGGGCAGTAGTTGTAAAGTTATTTTTTCCAAAGTTATTTGTGTGTCTATATTGCAAAAGAAAACACTAGTATATTTATCTGAAGTTTTAGAAAATGAACTTTCTGTCGGCATTGTACTGAGTGTGTATGCATAACTATTAAAAGTATTGCAAATATAAAAAAATATATAAAAATGATCAGCTCCATATAGCAATATATATGTAGTCAGTGCTTCCAATAAATAAATGCCAAGAAGATGAAAATTGAAGAGCCACGCAAGGTAATAGAAATAACACAGCCTCGATGACTTAACATTTATTTAGTGGCTGTCTACTTATCTTATAGACCCGTGTTTGACTCAAGTACAGCCTCACAGAGGACGAAACACAGAAACCGACTCACCTGTAATCCTTAACATCTAGGGCAGTAAACCCGACAAGTAATTAGCCCTAGGGAACGACTTTTTCCATTAAGATATTTAATCTCAATTAGCTTGATGTCAGATATATCTGTATGATTTGTATATACTAACGCTCGTGAGTCAGTGAAGGACCTGTATGCTATTTACTTTATTACACCAATACTAAACCCTCATAAAGTCAATGTTTATTGTGGACATGCACAATTATATAGGGATTTTACGATGTACAGATGGATAAGTTGTAGAACAGTTAATCGGTATACAGGAAGAAATGTTAAAAGAAATATTACAAAAAAAGGAACTTGAAATAAAAATAGCCGTACGAAAAGTGGCAAAGACAAATAGGGGGGTAACACCTATACAATATTGACATGTTCGATTTCGACCATAGTTCCTCGAAACGAACATTTCGACCATTGTTCCTCGAAATATTTGACATCTTTCAGATAAAAAAAAATACCCATTTAATTTATTTTACAAGAAAACCCAGATTAACCCTGATTTAGTTTAAGTACAATAAATCATGACTTGGTATGGTCGTAAGTTACCTTTTGTTAAATGACGTAATAGTTGTACAATTTAACGCGGAACACAGTTAAACAATGTACCTTTTCATGTCTTATTTACTTGCCAATTTAGCGGTAAAGGTAGTTTTTGTATATATCAACTATTTAGTCTAGTCAAATAATTCCCTTAAAGTTTGACATGAGTTGTAAATTTCGTTTAGTATTGAAGCAATTAAGGAATACAAAGGGTGTAAATTTCAATTGTCATTTCAAGTCCAAGGTCCTAGGTAGACACTAACTCCTTTAGTGATGTTACCCTTCTAGGGTAGACACGAACTATGGTGGTATTACAAAGCTTTATCGGGTAATCAAGCCTTCATGTGAGATCACATGTCTTTAGTAGACAAATCCCCAGGTGATATTTCTTGTTTCAAGTAGACAACCCTTCGTGTGATATTATCTGTCTAGGAAAGACACAACTTCGGGTGATTTTTCAAACCTATATCTGGTAATAGAGCCTCCTGGTGATATTACAAGTCTTTGGTAGACAAACACCCAGGTGATTCTAGCTGTTTCATGTAGATAACCCTTCGTATGATATTATCTGTCTGGAAAAGACACGACCTCGGGTGATTTTCAAAACGATATCGGGTAATCAAGCCTCCAGGTGATATTACAAGATTGTGGTAGACAAACCCCCAGGTGCTACTATCTGTTTCTTGTAGAAAACCATTCGGATGATAATATCTGTCTGGGAAAGACAAGGCCTCGGGTGATTTTCAAAAAGATATCGGGTAAGCAAGCCTCCATGTGATATTACAAGATTGTGGTAGACAAACACCTAGGTGCTACTTTCTTTTTAATGTAGACAACCCTTCGTGTAGTACTATCTATCATGGATAGACCATCTCTCCGATTACACTACCTGTCTCAGAGATACTACATGTCTAAAAAAGACTCTTTGCTTTTTACATATTTATTGTCCCAACTTCGAGTAGATGTTTATTCAGAAGTTACACCAATTTGTCAACGCCTTCCCGTCTTAGACCATTAGACCTTTCAAAACCTTGCCTTAAGTGATATCACCCCTGGGATAGATTAGCCCTTGGGGTATATTACCTGTCTGGGTAGACAATGCCTCGGGTGGCATCCCCCTGGGGTAGACTAGCCCTTGGGTTATTTTACCTGCCTGGGAAGACGAGACCTCGTGTGGCATCACCCCTGGGATAGACTAGCCCTTGGGTTATATAACCTGTCTGGGTAAACAAGACCTCGGGTGGCATCACCCCTTGGGTAGACAAGACCTTGGATGATATTACCTGTCTGGGTAAACAAGACCTCGTGTGGCATCACCCCTGGGGTAGATTAGCCCTTGGGGTATATTACCTGTCTGGGAAAACGAGACCTCGGGTGGCATCACCCCTGGGGTAGACAAGACCTTGGATGATATTACCTGTCTGGGTAAACAAAACCTCGTGTGGCATCACCCCTGGGGTAGACTAGCCCTTGGGTTATATTACCTGTCTGCGTAAACAAGACCTCGGGTGGCATCACCCCTGGGGAAGACTAGCCCTTGGGTTATATTACCTGTCTTGGTAGGCAAGACCTTGGGTGGTATCACCCCTGGGGTAGACTAGCCTTTGGGTTATATTACCTGTCTGGGTAGACAAGGCCGCGGGTGGCATCACCCCTGGGATATCCTAGGCATTGGGTTATATTACCTGTCTGGGTAGACAAGACCTTGGGTGGCATCACCCCTGGGGTAGACTAGGCATTGGGTTATATTACCTGTCTGGGTAGACAAGATCTTGGGTGGTATCACCCCTGGGATAGACTTGTCCTTGGGTAATATTACCTGTCTGGGTAGACAATGCCTCGGGTGGCATCACCCCTGGGGCAGAACAGCCCTTGGGTTATATTACCTGTTTGGGTAGACAAGACCTCGAGTGGCATCACCCCTGGGATATACTAGCCCTTGAGTTATATTACCTGTCTGGGTAAACAAGATCTTGGGTGGCATCACCCCTGGGATATACTAGCCCTTGGGTTATATTACCTGTCTGGGTAAACAAGACCTCGGGTGGCATCACCCCTGGGGTAGATTAGCCCTTGGGGTATATTACCTGTCTGGGTAAACAAGACCTTGGGTGTTATCACCCCTGGGGTAGACTAGCCCTTTGGGTTATATTACCTGTTTTAGATGTCTCTGGTAGACAGATCTTTGGGTGATATTACCTGCCCCGGTATACATTATCTCTGGTATTATTATCTATCTTGAATAGACAAGACCTCGGGTGATATTACCTGCCCCGGTACACCTTATTCCGGTTCTTATTATCCTATCTGGGATAGACAAGCCCTCGGGTGATATTACCTGCCCGGTATACATTATAACAGGTCTTATTAACCTATCTGGGATAGACAAGCCCTCGGATGATATTACCTGTTAGGGACATCAAGCCCTCGGATCATATTATCTGTCAAGGATAGAGAAGCCCCTATGGCCTTATATCAGGCATCGGAATACATGTCATTCGGTGATTTTACCTGTCCTGTGTAGGCAAACCATATTACTTGTCTCGTGTGCACAATTGTGCGGGTGATATAAACTTTTCAAGTAGACATATACGGAAGTTACACATAATTGAGGCTAGTAAGTGTATACACACTATATTATTACTTAATTTACAATAAGGATGAAATCAGTAATCGTTGTGCTTATCTTAATTATTGTATAAGCCGTGCTTTATATAAAGAGCTCATGCAACGCGACAACGAGGATATTGAGACATCAAGTGGTGTTTTAATTGTCTCGTGGAAAATAAATTGTACAGTTGTTCAGGATCAATAGGAAACGTAGTGTATTGTGGGTAAAATAGCTCTAATGTCCACATTACATTTTAGAGAATGTTCTTTAGTCTAACATTGTTTGAATAAAGATATTTTTCTATTCTGTAACATTAGAAATATAATTTTTGTCAACTATTTATATCAGTAATTTATAGCAAAAATCTCCTAAAGATAAGTTAGTGAACAACAAGAATTGGATTAATATAAACTTTATTTCATTCCAAATTAGGTTGCATTATATCACATAACATACAAAGTACAGAGGAATGGGATCCGGAAACAAGTTGAAATAACTTATATAAATCCGTTTCCGAAATTGATTTAACCTTAGTAAACAAACAAAAAAAGGATAAAATATGTGTTAAATCACTTTGAAATCCCATAAGAATTACTGCAACAGAAACATTATGATACCATGCTAGACAAACTCAGCTACGCAGGAAAAGAAAATATCTTAAGTTCGAAATTTGAATATTGTTTCCTGTGCAAATATATGAATATCTTTATCTGTGTTGTTGCACGTTCATGGTCATAATCCTTTATATATTATATCGGATTTTAATCTTTAGGGGCGAATTATTTTGAGTAGCAACGCAAATAAAGACAAAAAACACAAAAACTATAAATAGGCAAAACATCCGCTGAGTTAATATTTTAGGTATTTGGTCTCGAAATAGAAGGGTTTAAGAAACTATAATGATAATCTTATTACTTTTCTCTTGGTTCTGGTATTTCCATTGTTGCATTTCCAGCTCATCTTTCATATTTGTTTTTATATTACTCTCAATATTTAACTGGATTCCAAATTTACAGAGCCATCTACTTTTTGAAGTACAGTTTACGTTACAATTATTAAAGAGCGTCCATGTTTTTTTTCATTATAGCTAATGTTAGGAAAATATAGATTTTGCAATCTTAAGTAAGTTTGGAGACAGCTATGATCCTCTATCTCCCAAACCATGGGGTGATATGTTCGTGGTCCATTTGTATAGATTTGTAGATATCATCCTCATGGCATTACGTGATTAACCCCAAAGTGTTCATTACGCATGTCAACGCCCCTCCTTTATTCTCAATACGTGTGTCGTGTTATGTGCAATGATGTTCATGTACGGTATCATTGATCCTTAGATAAAGTTTGTTTTGCGATAAGAAATATAAGATCATTAACATGTAAACGATTCACATGCATTGGTATTGTGGAAAAGTTCATTGTAAAATAAAGAAAATTTGGAATTTCAGAGCTTGATACCATTTATATTAACCAAACGGTTTATGCCTAGGTAATTTAGTACTAGGGACAAGTGACTTGTTTGAAAGCACGAGATTGAATCTGTCAATTCAATCACCATATAAATATCGGATATTGAAGTAAGGATTTGGGATAAGGATCGTCTTATTCTGAATAAAGCATTACACAATGGAGACTTTTTATTTCTCTTAGGAAATGTATACAGGCTTGCTGTACTGCCAAACTTTTCTATCAATGGTTTTATCAACCATTGACGTGTCCACTGCAGACATTATTCTTATATCTATAAACGTTCAATCTCTACTTAGGATTTCTAGTAAACACTTGAATTGGTTCGTGTGACCTGTAGGCAATTCCGAACGAAACAACTAAGGGTGGTTTTGAACTCAATATTTAGATACCTCTTTTCATGACAAATGATCGCTTTACCGTCTAAATTTAAGTAGAGCAATTCCTCCCGATGTTTGGGATGACGTAATAAGCAGAACTCCCTAGATATATGATGCATGTGAAGGTATTAGTTACAGTTATCCAAATGATTAAAATTTTGGATCAGACGCGGGTTTAAAAAAACATAACTTAATTTATTTTACGACAACTACCAAACAATGTTTTATCACTCTATCAATCACACTATGTTAGCAAAGATGTTAGGGCACGTGGGGACCTTAATGTGGCGGAAAACCAAAGTACCAAGTGAAAACCTACGTGATCGGGGTTCGTGACCCGTCACCTTTTCACGTCCGATTGGGAAATTGACCGCTGCCGCCTGGGTGAAAGGCAAGTGCACTTTCCACTGTGCCACCCAACCACCCAACGCAGGTTTGGTCTGGTATCTTTTTTCCTATAGAAGAGGAATAAAGTAAACAAATAATATAAATAAATAAATACTTTTCTGAACTTTTTCGAAAACAAGTAACTGAAGATAAAACTGTATATAAAGCGTTATAGCGATTCATTTTTTGATTTTTCTATATTAAAACCAGTGTCCGTTTTAAATGCTGCCAGTAAAAATGAAATAAAAGACAATCAGTCAAAAACAGCAATCAAAAACAGTTTTGCACTTAGCATGAAAGTGCTGCTGTAAAGCCAGCGTTCTGTCAAATAACATTTAACTGGTCACGTTTACCATGTTCACGTAACACGTTGTTACCTACTCTTACCTTCCACGTTAATTACTTCTTTCTGTCCAATAATCAATTTCACGTAAAGTCGTTACTAAGGTCATTTTACAACAACTATGAAACAAAAATTATAAACTATTTTAATTATTTTTCTTGATTCGAATGGAAGCTCGTAGGTGTCTTAATGTGGGAGGGAACCGGACTTCCCATGGAAATCCTAAGTGAGCTGGTAGGCAAGTACACAACATCAAATACGTGACAATTAAAGTAAAGATAAGAGAATGTAAACAATTATTGTACGTGACATGATGTGTACACAAGGTATTTTTATGCGATAAATTTCATCAGTTAAAAGCAGCATATGTTTATAATTATATAAGTACTGAGTATGTCAGAGCACTTACACATTTTGGATACTTTTATTTAAACCTACACCCCTTGTATGTTCACATAGAAAAATCGCATGAATCTAGTACAGCTTACAAACTATACACGCATATAAAAAAAACTCAAAATTATGGCCCCGTATTATTATTTTCTTATTTTCTTTAACCATTTGAATTCCTAATATATGTAACAAGAAGTTACTATTTGTTTGCTTGCTTCTTATACTTCCTACTTGTCCTAGCAGCCAAACTGTGTACAGCATTGTACACCAATGGCCTCGAATTTGAATCAATCGCCCAGAAATAAAATAAACGGACTGCATCAGGTGCTTTGATAATGATACTTCTACTTTCTTTGTATCAGAAATAGAATAATTAAAAGAGAAAGGAAATAAAGGATATCTAGGATACTTGATACTTTGATGTTATGCTAAGATATATCGATAATGTTTTTACATTGAGTAACAAAATTATCGAAAACTACTTACATCTTATTTATCTTAATGAACTTAAAACTTAACAAACAATATACTTCTTCCAGCTTCCTTATTCCACATTAAGCTTCAGCATGACTGTAATAATCGTCTTACTACCAAATAATATCACATTCGCCTGTCTTTTGACAAAAATGGCAGCCTTAATATCGAGCTCTGTGCAATTTACCTACAGTACGACAATAATGGTCACCGTACCGCCAGAACATAGTCATTTGTGTAGTCCACATGTACTCACGGGAGCGACTTTAACTTCACAACAGTAAGCTCTCCCTTTTCAGAAATAATAGTCCAGCCTTTCATGCGCTTTGCAATTAGAGAGCCTGTTAAAATATCAAAACTATTTAGTTAGAGTTGGCCAAGAAACCCAGTAGCTTATTTTTTCTCTCTTCCATTAGATAATGACCTGTTTTCCAACTGTTAAATCCTAATGTCAACCACGATGATATGAGTACAAGTAGTTCTCTCGGAGGACCTGAGTTTTCACCGCCAGTTTTACTCTTGTTCTTTGCATCTTTCCTTTTCCTCAATGTCTGTGAATGTGTATCGACGCATCGTAGTATATTTTGTCAATTTTATTATAGTTTCAATAATCAATTTAACTAGCTTTTAAGGAAGACATGGTTTCTTATAACATAGGTCATGCATATGATAATACTAAATTCTCATAACCAGTAGTGTCCTCCAAGCCAAAGAAATGATGTCATAAGACATAACTTCCTTCATGTCATATTAAGGTAGCATATATTATAAAAATAAGGATTTGGTATGTAACTTTAGATGAAATATTTATAAACAGTAGGGTCTCCATCGCATAGCAAAGTAGTATAAATCCTAACCAATCAAAACAATTACTATGATATACGCGTAACCTTCCTATGGTATCATAAACATACAAGGCAAATATGTCATTCTTCGTACATGATTGATATGTTCTCCTTTACTAAACAACGCACATGCTCACATATGTAAATGTATATATATTAACTGTGACATGATTGGAACAAACATACCAAGGGAGACAATCCATCTAATGAATCAACTCTCACGTGTACCAATAAAACAAAGAAAAAACTAAAAACAAAACTAATTAGTGCAAAATATAGTTTGAGTGGTTTACAACGATATTTTAATATATATTATATAATGACAGTTATATCTTTAAATCACGAATCGATGTTGTAGACACGTCCTCGGAGACTCGGTTCCAGGAAGCTATCAATGATATCGTGAAACAGAATACCAAAGTGGACCAGGAACATTACCGGGAAGCAGTGTGGTATGTCAACGGGGAGCAAATCCCACAGGGTGAGTAATTACCACTTCTAGAACACCTTAATCTTCTAAACATGCCTTTTATGATGCGTGTTTATCTTAAAGTGAACACTATCTATGGAAATAAACGATTGTACAGAAGCTGATATACGTACATGAATACCTTTGCTAATTGTTAAATGCATCTTATATTTAGCCCTTCTCCTAAAACGATTACCACCTTTGACCCGTACGTAGCTATTTACAGCATTATTCATCTGATTTTAATTGTTATATTCCAGAAAACAATGTTAAAAATTCATTTACGAAAATAAGCTGCAAGGAGACAAGTATCCAGCTTGTAATATGACTTACCCTTTGTATGTAATCAATTTATAAACAATACATCGGTACAAAAGAAAAAACAAAATCGTTTATTATCGTAAGCGTATATTGTAGTACTGTTCAACTTAATCTTTTGTATTAGCATTAGCTGACACATTCCGCCTAAGTGTTATCCTTCATTTGCTATTAGAATATATATTATATAAAAAAATCCACTCTAGAATATCTTATTTTAAGTAATTTTATGTATTGCGTCGAATTTGTTCTTCGTGTTAAAAATACGAATGAGGTACAATTGATTTAAAAAACAACAGCAATTTTTAATTGATTGCAGCTCATACGCGTTTGAATCAGCTGCGGGATAATTTGCTGCAAGTTCTCGGCGCCGTCAGCCCAAGTTACGAACGAGCCCGAGAGTTGGTCGGCCAGTATTTCCACATCATCCAGTCTTTTTATAGTAACACAAACTGGGTAGAGCTACAGAACAACGCGGACATATACTCAGACTTAGGTAAGAAAATCAAAGTATTGTTTTAATGGGGTGTTTATTAAAAAAACAGATGAGAAATACCACTTTACGATGTTGATATGTTGACGCATGTTAATAAATATAATTTAAAGATCACACTGCACGTATACACGCAGACTATTTTTTTTCTACGTTGGATAGTGTAAGCATAAAAAGAAAACAATGAAAAACAGCTAATGGATTTGAAAAAGACGAATGTATTTGTAACATTTATCAAAAGGAAAACAGAAATCGAAGCGGCCCTTTCAACGGCCAAAACAATTGCTGAAATACTAAGAACTATATAGTCATTGTAAACATTTCAATGGTTTACACATTCGAAAAAAACTCTGCTTTGCCGTCTGGGTTTTTGACAAGAACGTTTCTTAGATCCCTCAGTTTACGAGAAAATCTGCAGAAAGGAATTCAAGTATTAGTTATATTTTAGATTAAAAGCTGACAGCATGCATTGACAGACGAGATAACACTTGTATTATTCACAAAAGATGTATTATTTTGTTGAAGGTATATCAGATCATGTCTGTTATACTTTTATCGTATATAATGTCGGTGATGCATACTTTTGAACATGCGGAGTTGATTAATTTTATTGTTGCTGTCAAGCCAAGGCGATTTTGTAATCAACGTTTGTATAACGAGATCATAAAACACTGATAATGATGCGTAATGTCTCCATGTATATAAAGCAAAGGATGTGACGACGTCTTACCCATTATACACCCAATGTGTAATACCACAATATGCAATCTAATAAACTGCAAAATAATGTTGTAAATTACCGAACAGTTCTAATTTGAGATAGCTTCTATAAAACACTCGTTATCAGCATATGAAAACATCACTCTTCCTGATCAACCTATACAACAGTTACGAGTTACATAAAGGCCATTATTTCTCTCTATATATATTAGTATGAAGTAAATTGAACATCAAGTGTACTTAATTGATAACATCCATTGTACTTAATTTATGAATGGGACACAAATCAAAATAGTATATATAGGCAACTTCCTTCTCCTGTACAATCACTGAAGATTTATAGCCGATCACTGATAGACTTAACAGTGGAGGTTTTAAAGTGGTTACGTAACACATTCCTGAAACAAATTTGTCAACCAAAGAAAAAACGTTGACAAAAGGAATGTTCCTCTCTAAACTTGCCTTTCAAAAGAAGTGATTTTCGATTTGATATTTCTGATTTAATAACATATAAAAAGATACTAAATGAATATAATAGAAGCTTGTGTATTTTATCACAAACCATTGTCATTCTTTAAAAGGTCTGCCTGGTAAAACATTGACAAACCTCGCCATGCCTTCAACTGATATGTGTAAGAGTTGTGGGTAAGTGTTCGAAAATTTTATTCATTCGTTTTCCGGAAAATATTATTTTTTGCCCCGTTTTTCATTCTTTTCGTCATTATTCTTATGCATTCCTCTTTCTCCCGTCGATGGGATTTCCGCTACTTTTCTCAAAAACAATCTGACAATTCAATATAGGAGTATTCGTGAATGGAAGGCAATGCGCACTGCCTTCAGACCACCGTAGTTGCTGTAGCCTCTAAATGTTCCAAATTAAAATATCGACAAATTTCGCTCAAAGGACTATAGACGTTATGGGTCATTTCCGGCCTCATCGGGAATTTAAGTTAATTGTTATATTCGTTATCTGGAATTAATGGAGTACGCATATATGAAATGTCAAATTCATTCGACAACTGGTTTAGGAGATATAACAGTACAAAGAGAGACGTTATATCGCCTGTTTTGCTCTTTTTGGTTGAAAATTTACCATTTTGAAGGAAATCAATAAACCACTCTACACTTTTGAAAGCCTTTCATTTCTGCATGCTAAATGTCCAAAAACACCATAGCTTGACTATTTTCAACTGCAGTTTTGTGTGTGTGTGTATGTTTGGGAATGACTTTCATTACAATAAGTCCTGCTTATTTTTATGTTTAAATAAACTCTAGTATCGAAATAGTAAACCATTAATTTTTAATGTAAAATAACTGAGATGTTTTCGTCTTTGTTAAATGTGATCAAGACAGAGCTTTCTTCACCATCTTTATTTATAATGTTATATTGTTACGTTACCACATCATCTACCATTAGAACATCAATAGGATTTCCCTGCTTCATTAACATGATGGGGTTTCCACATGAACTGACCAGTGGATATCGTGATGGACAGGACATCACGAAACCTAACAGTAAGTAAAAAATAATTTGTCCATCATACTTACTCTTTTGTATACGATTAACAAAGAAAATAAATCATTCGTGTTATTAATGATTAATTCGATATAGTCAAAGCATTCAGCAACAGTCACTTACGTTTGTTTTCTTAACTCTGATTAACTAAACGAAATTGGAAAAGTGGAGATGTCAAATTTCAAGGTGTTATCAAAGATGAAAAGAGAAGGTTAATGTACAGTTTATCCCCCTTCTTTTGGGGATTTTTTCTTTATCAATAAAATACTGTATAGCAGATTCCTGTTATCAGGGCTCCTGTTGTCGAGAGGTCTGCCAATCAATAATACATGTAATTTCTTAAAATGCAAATAACGTTAAATTTAATGAATGGGACGACTATTCGTAATCATGAAACAGACAGTTTCCATTAATCTACAATTAAGATTGTGTTTTACTTACTTATGCAACGCAAAGTAAGATAATGGGATAATGATAATTTTAATAATAAAAAAACACCTTAACGGTCGAAAAAGTGTATCATACTTACATTATCACAATGTCCTTTTTTCAGAGGATCCCACCACTTTTACCAATGGTAAATGTAGCCATGGGGGTTTACACGATAGATCGGGGGAAACTATCGCAGCTCTCGGGGGAATCAACAAAGACACCAAGGACGTAAATTTGTCTCCACATTTCTTCAAGCACGCTGACGCGGGGAAAGCAGCCATAGCACATACCAAGTACTTCCTCACAGATCCAGGTAAGGTTGTACATTGTTCAATGTAAAGATATATGTAACGACAAAATTTGGATAGTATAAAGGTGATGATATAAAGTATATAACACGGTTATTTGCTCATATTCATAATAACTCGAGTTTCATGCCTGTCACGTGTTTTAATGATTTTGACTTCAATTTTTACAATTGCAGTCAATGGCATTTTAAAAGCAATTGGAAATGATAAATTCGAGGAATTGCTCCAACTACGTCCTGGGAACTCGTTGGTATTTGTAATAGACATCAGTGGATCTATGGGGAGTGTGGTTCAGGCAGTAAAGACGAAAACTCAGGAAATCATAAACCTGACCAAGGGAACAGGGCTCCAGCCATACAACTATATTCTTGTTACATTCAGTGACCCGGGTAAGCATGAAGTAGTCACTGTATATAAATGAGTTAAATTAGGTGATAAACCTTTCCAACGCATGCATCACAATACTAGAGTTTAGAAATCCCGTTAACTTAAACGAGGAGAGCTCAATACAAATAACGACTTTTTATATTTAATTATATATGTTTTTTTTGAGAAAAAGTCTTATTTTGCTACTCTCTTTCCACGCGTATCAGTGATATATTTAGAAATACGACTACGTAATGGCGTGCTCGGGGAAACAAGATAGCTGATTGGTCAATGCGCCATTGATAGAGTTACTCTGATCGTATAAAAATATGAAAGATGTAATATTTACTATTTAGTTTTGTAATGAAATCATAAGGATATATTTACATAATGGATTGGTTAATCGATATGAAAATGATAATTGAAACGCACTTTTTATGCTTTGTTTATCGGTCGAATTTTCAAACTACTAATTTATTACATAATCCTCCAATAAACATGAATTTCCTGTACTAGAGAGCGCCACGACCGTGCAGGAATCAACAAACCCCAGCGATATCGTAAACTGGGTGAACGCAATCCAGGTATCGGGCGGGGGAGACTGCCCCGAATACGTCATGTCTGGCCTTAAAGCGGGTACGTACATTACTAGGATACCACTTGCATGATACACTGCCAATTGTCATTGTAGTAAATTAAAGGAACTAATGTAAAGGAAGGGTGTTACATAACATATCAATGTTAGGTCTACGTTTAGAAAGGGAATAATAATTAGTATTTGTTCTATTTATGTGAACGTCCTCACATTCACCTATACATTTGTACAAGAAACAAGTGATGTGGACGTTAACCAGGTATCCAACCAGTGTCATATATTTGTTACCATCAAATGATACCGTATCAATAAGGATATACGCTGTCTTACACATTTAGCTGTGGTATCTGCTACTTATATAGACTTCAAAACCTGTGAATTTGCATGTATATTTACATCCCATCGAGCTGGTATTGTAAAGTGTGCAAAACATAGAAGGATTGCCTAAAATACCGTGCTGTATTTTTTAATTGCCATTTTAGTTCATGTCATGAAGGAAAGCTTTATGATATATGTAATGCTTCAAAATGAACAGGTAAACATCCTTTGGAACAATCTCCTTGTTTTCATAGCGGTGGTGAAGGCGAAGCCCAGCTCTAACGTGTATGTGTTCACGGACGCAACAGCCAAAGACCCAGAGAAACAACAATACATTCTCAGTATCGTGTCAGAAAAGAATCTTCATATCGACTTTGTCGTCACAGGGTCATGTGATAGTAACAACGCCCACTTTGTCCAGCGACGGTCTGTGGACGCACAGATGTTACAAAGTAGGTGATGATAAAATTGCGAGTACAGGTACCTTCTTTGGGTATTAAGTACCTTTTTGTAATATGCTTTAAATAAACACTTATTTAAAATTAATATAGCTTCAGTATAACTGAAACTTAAAGTTCTTGAAAACGAAAAGCAACTTGTAGTTTTCACGACACAAGGGACACGTTTAAATCAAGAATAAAACATGTAACAACCATCTCCGTAACTACCTCAGGTATCCCTCCTTCTGATTTGATGTCTCGTTGGTCCATGCTGCTGTCCTTTCGTTTCTACTTTCTGTTCTAATTTTGTTGATGTGGATTGGCGCTATAGTATGCCTTTCCTCTTTAGCACAGATAATATCCGAAGCACAATAAATTAATCTCTAAATGACAAGAGTCAAATTGTGTATAACTTTCTATTAAAGTTAATCCAGCGCTTATTCAGTTTGGTAGAGGTTTTCATGACAATTAAGTTAACGAACATTGCTGATGGTAACGGTTGTTTATGGTGCATGCAATGAGACAGGAGTGAAAACGACGTTTTACATAGGATTTTGCAATGCATCTGCAATGCTTCTTATCTGATGCATGTGGAAATTTCTTGAGAAATTGGCAGGAGTTTAGATCAGGATAGCTAAAGCAAATGGTGATAAAACTGACATCAATTAGACTTTCACGTAGTCAAAATACGTCAATAAAATCAAGAACGATTGTTTCATTTCCATTGAACAATAAACATATGATATTTTTCATTTCTGTTTTAAATGTAGGTAACGGACAGTTTCAACAAGCCTATCATCATTATGATGACATAACGGGCAAGATGGCAACTACTCAACAACATTTAGCTAAAAGGAAAAGGGTAAATCACTTTTCTATAAATAAAAAAAAACATTATATCAAAACGGGGCTTGGTCAATATTTGTTCATTTAAGGATTAACTGGAATATCTTTTTTATGTTATGGAGCTATAACAAAAAACGGAGTGTACTCTAAATAAAACGCTTCGCGGTTTATGATGAGAGTACACTCCGGTTTTTTGGTGTTATAGCTCCATAACATAACAAATATATTCAAGTTAATCCTTATAATTTAATCTACTATACACAATCCCTGTGGAAATCAACTTTTATTGATGGACTCTTTTCTCTCATTCCATGGGTGACGGCAGAGAAGATCTTGTTGCCTATATCATTTGTTGTTATATATATTTGTTTCTCCCGAAACGTTTTTGCTATTTTACTAATGAAGGCTACTTAGACATTGAGAGCATTTGTGCGCTCGTAATGTTAATTCAATCAACCTATGATTATACTGCGATGTGTAAAATCTTATATTTTCCAGGCTTTAGGTACTGATCAGGTGATCATACTTCAAAAAACGATTGCACATGACGACTCCTCCCTGGTACAGATCCCCGTAGACGCGTCCCTCAACAGTATTGTGGTTAAGATCGAGGGAGATGTGGGGATACCATACTTCGCCATTCAAAAACCAAACGGTTAGTTTGTCACAATTAAGAAGCTTCTAAATCTGGAATCATATATTGCGGATGGCCTACTTTCTAAATGATTGTGCTTAGAACGCATTTTCTGTAAATGCTCTATTACACACACAAACTGAAATGGAACTGAACATTTGTTTTATCCTTTTATCATCTTCTCACATGTTAAAATATTTTAAAATGGTGCTTCCAATACTCTTACGCATCTAATTTAGTAGTATTCCTACACTGAATTACAGTTTTGTTACAATTTGATTGTTTTTACATACTGTTTGTGTTTTAAATAATTTATTTTAAAAACATAATATTTCAAAATCATATCTTACAACAAAGCATCATCAGTAAAAAACGTTTCAATAACCTCCAATGTTTAACATTGAAATACAGATCATTTTGATGATACAGACGTTGTCGGATGATTGTTAAATAAACTTTGGTTTTAGTATTTGTTGTATTTCTATGCTTTTATACTAACAATGCCTTACATATTTGTTCATAGGGTCCTATGTATCGTTAGATGGGGAGGAAGCTTCCGGAACCCAGCTGGCAGGCAACAAACTGGAAATGATAATCTCGGTATACAAACCTTTCAGGATGTTAATACAACATACTAGAAAAATGATTTCCGTGAAAAAGATGCTATTCATAAATATTGTTTTCGTTAATGCGGACAAGACATTGGGCGGATTAGTCGAGTGGTTAACACCACAGCCTTCCATGCAGGCGGCCGGGGTTCGATCCCCCAAGTCGTCGCACGCATGGATATTCAGAGAAAGTGTTTTTCTCCTGCCCACAGAACAACCGAGGTTGAGTGAAAACTAGTCTGGAGTTGATGTTGCGGTATCTGTGCTGTAGCATTCAAGTGAGGTGGCACTATGAATGATGCCGTTCGAAGCACGGTCCCACTACCAATATAACACATTACATCTTCAGCATACACACAGGCATACACACATAGGGAGGTATTAGCCAGATTTCATAGAACTAGTAGTTAGCACCTGATAAGGCAGCTCCTGCGAATTCCTCAAAAATTGTATTGATTAATGTAATTGTATATATCTGTACTGTAAAGTGCTTTAGAGTGGCTTAAGTTAGTTAGATAGGGCGCTATATCAAATGCTGTATATTATTTATCATTATTGTTAATGTATGTTTGCTCTCCATCAACATGCTTGACATAATCTATTTTTAATTACAGAATCCAACACCTGGGATATGGAAGATATATCGACTTGACAAAAGTGACTGGAAATTGAAAGTTTCCGGGGAAAGTACAACAACATTTTCCTTCAAATTAAAAAAGTCTACTTTCACTGAAATGGACGAGTTTCTGCGCACTTCACAAAAAGGTACATTGTATTTAATCAGTGTGATGCACACTTTCAGTAATTTAAAGACACATTTCAACATTGCATCAAATTATCTTATATTAAATTCTGTTACCTTTTTACAGATACGCTTTACGACATTTCTCTTGATGTAAAATCCCGCGAGAACGTGTTGGTGAGTCATGTGATTCTCGATGACGAATACGGTGAGGCCATCACGTCAACATTGTTGTCACCAATGAACGGAAGTGATGTCCGGAAGTCCTTTATTGGACAAGTCTTCTTACCAGGGGAGGTACCGTAATGATATATTTTTGAACTGCAGATATAAACTTAGGAATAGATGAAATGGTGGATTTTTGTGGCGAATTCGTCAGATGAAACTGTCCTATTTTTCTAATTAAAGCATTTTTTTTTTTTGCTTACCAATAATAATGTCATTATGTTGATTATTTTGGAAATACAATATGTTTTGTTATTCAACTGACTTAATGCAATATCTTCAAGTAAGGTGTTTACAAACCATTGTATTGTAAACTAAATAAGTTTCAATTATGATGCCGTTTTGGCATGATTTTATATGATATACATTGATGCGTTGCAGGATTACCAAGTCGTCATAGAAGGACACGATAACAGAGGTTTCAGTCTAAGGCGTGAAAAAGGACACCTGTACTCACATGTAGGAAAGCGATCAGTCGGTATGGTCTAGTTTGTCATATTTTACACTATATCTTATTAATCATAATGTAAGAGACGCAGCAAAAATTTAATATTCAAGTCAGACTTAAACTTATATTAGTTTGCTGATCTGTATTGTGTATAAAAATATTACATTATTACCTTTTATCCGTAAATGGAACTTTTGCATTATTTTTTTTATTTTATTTTCAGTGAGCAGCAGACGGAGTAAACGCTCCACACCGACCTCTTGGGCAGGCATGGACTATTTCACATGGATTGCTCAAGCATCTGGTGGTCACGTGTTTCAAACGACTTCATCCAACGTAGCTACAACTGTTGATGTTTTGAAAGTATGCGTTTATATATTTCAATTGATCAGGACTATATCATTTATGATATTGATTTTAAATACACAGTGTACTTTATCAACAAAGATATGCCCGCTTCAAGATAATTCACAGTATATCGTCTAGAAAACGTAGAATTATAGGCAATTGTATCAACACGAATCTATAATACATTAATGTACACCGTACCTCATTCTTTTCCTATTTCCTTTCTCACACATTCTTTTGATAAGTTTTGGTCTATAGTGTTTTTGTTTGTATTTTTCAGGGTTCGTTGTCTAATTCCGAAGTAAAAATAATCCGTGACATTATCAAAGGTGGCAGTACCGGATGTGCTTCTATTAACATTCCAATTGATCACACGTGCAAAGCTTTCAGCATCAAAGTCCAAGGAGACAGTGGTCTTCCGGTCCCACACGTACAGAAACCGGATGGTAAGTTAATTGTTTACTCAGATTTAACACAATTTTGTAAAATGTCAATGCTTTATTAATGTACCAATCCAGTCAATTATGATAAATAAATAATATCTAGGGGTATTTTGTAAAATTAAAATGTTAGTGGGACCCAACTCTCCTTAGAGTTTATCTGATGAGCATATCTTATACTTATCTTGACCTGCAGTACCGTAGTTAGTTCTGGATATGGGACATCAATAAAGAAGATAGTATGATTAAACAACCGATTAACATTATAAAATAAACAGTTAATCTCTGATGCGTAGGGTGGTTTATGTTTACTTGTCTAGTTAAATTACATTTGATATTGAATGGTTTCTCCTGTAACACATTTTGTTAGAGTTTATATGCTTATTTTGCTGATTAGATATGGCGCAAAAATTAGAATAAGCGAACAATAACAAAACAAAATATAACGAAAGCATTACTTTGTGGAACGTGTCATGATGTTTGAATTTCACCAACGAAGCTAAGAACAAAGGCATATCAATGAAACTTTTTGAATAATGTGCTATACTGTTACGTCGGATAAAGCATAATAGAAATATGGAAATCTTAACCCGAGGGGGAAGATTCTTAAGTATTTGGTAACTTAAGGATCTTTCTCGATGGTTGAGATTCCCCTTGTTTACACCCAAGGGGGTGAGAGATTATTTTTCTCTTATCCTGTTCCCATTGTGTAGCATATAAATATTGAAATGTTAACGTTACAGGCCAAATTCAGGGTTGAAATGACGTTGATGGATTGTTGACGTGACGACATTGCATTGTTGACATGACGTCATTGTATTGTTGACGTGACGTCATACCATTGTTATGAATAGAGAAATCCCCCCGTCTCAACTCGAGGTTGAGACTAATAGAATATTTCCCTACCTTGAGAGTCTGATAGATAAATATCGGGGTGATTTGTTTGGTTGTCTAAACCACGGCTGCTAATCGGCACGAGGCTATCTCCCCTTAGGAGGTGACACGCTAATCTTTCCCGGTTAAAACGATAGCTACAACTGTGAAGGGTGGGAGAAAAGAATATCTCACACCAGTAAAAGTGAGGATAAACCTGTCCAGGGAAAGAGAATAACATTTCTTAATCGTTCTTGTATTGATTAATATAAATTGATTTTTCAGGAAGTACTGCTGGAATAAACGGTGGCACTGCCACAAAGCAGGTGATAGGATCTAACTACGTCATACTCACTTACCTGGTAAGTTCTCTTTATTGTAGAAAGGTTCATGCAGTGAAATCAGCAAAAGTATGAACGTATGTACTCTTTCACTTCATCAGACAAATGACCAATGAAGCGTATGTACACAGAGGTGTTTAATATGTATGATTTGGTAATATAAAATCGATGTCGATCAATATGTACGAAATGGCGAATCAAACCAATATCGATTCGGCTGGATACATATTTTTGAAGCAGAGCACTTTCCAGTAGAAAATATATCGGATATGGGAATTGATTTTATTAAAAAAAATAATACTAGTAATATGTTTTGGAAGGATGTTTTTAAGGCATGGGTAATGTTTCAGAAGTAGCCCAAGTAAAATCTATTAAGCAGTTCTTAACTCTCCCAATCTGGAAAACCCACTTTTTGGTATTGGCAAAAAGTCTTTTTTTTGTCCGAAAATGGTTTGATCGGGGTGTTAAAAATGTTTGTGATCTATTAGAGCAAAATAATGTTTTTTTAACTTTTGTAAATTTTAAACTGAAATACAATATAAACTCTGGAAACTTCTTGATTTATCATAGTATATGCCAGTCTATTAGGCAATGTTGTAAACAATTAAATTAAAACTTAACTGCAGAAACAACTTTGGAGAGGCCCTTCATACCAAGTCAAATTTATATTATCATAAAGAAAAAAAAGTTGTAAAGACATGTATGACATATTAAATAGTAAAATTAAATTAGTAAATACAGCTGAAAGAAAATGGATATTGAAAGAAAATTTTAAGAAATATAAATTGGAAAAATTCATATAGTATTGTCTTTATAGTTACAAAAGACACAACACTGCAATGGTTTCAATACAGATTACAAAATTGTATCCTCCCAATTAAAAACTATTTAAATACTATTGGGATGTCAAATGACAATATCTGTTATATGTGTAAAATACAAATAGAAACTACAGAACATCCATTTTGGAAATGTCCACAGTCCTTAAAGCTATGGCAAGATTTAAAAGAGAGAATATTTAGCAGAATAAGGAAAATCATTGATTTTAAGTTGGAAACAATACTTTTTGGAATTACTGAAAATGCTCCCATGCCCATTAACTATATTATTTTGTATACAAAATATTATATATATACTGTTTCCAGAAAAAAACAGAAGTTAAGTTTAAATGGTTTGAATGAGTTTCTTGCATTCAGATATAATATTGAGAAAGCTTTATCAGTAAAA